>NC_092334.1:571297500-571597500 GCF_046630445.1 Rutidosis leptorrhynchoides
GAAAGACTTCAATACACTTATCAAAATACTTCTACTTAACAAAAATGCTTACAATTACATCCTCGTTCAGTTTCATCAACAATTCTACTCGTATGCACCCGTATTCGTACTCGTACAATACACAGCTTTTAGATGTATGTACTATTGGTATATACACTCCAATTATCAGCTCTTAGCAGCCCATGTGAGTCACCTAACACATGTGGGAACCATCATTTGGCAACTAGCATGAAATATCTCATAAAATTACAAAAATATGAGTAATCATTCATGACTTATTTACATGAAAACAAAATTACATATCCTTTATATCTAATCCATACACCAACAACCAAAAACACCTACAAACACTTTCATTCTTCAATTTTCTTCATCTAATTGATCTCTCTCAAGTTCTATCTTCAAGTTCTAAGTGTTCTTCATATATTCTACAAGTTCTAGTTACATAAAATCAAGAATACTTTCAAGTTTGCTAGCTCAATTCCAATCTTGTAAGGTGATCATCCAACCTCAAGAAATCTTTGTTTCTTACAGTAGGTTATCATTCTAATATAAGGTAATAATCATATTCAAACTTTGGTTCAATTTCTATAACTATAACAATCTTATTTCAAGTGATGATCTTACTTGAACTTGTTTTCGTGTCATGATTC
The DNA here is from genome assembly GCF_046630445.1 of Rutidosis leptorrhynchoides. Classification (NCBI taxonomy): domain Eukaryota; kingdom Viridiplantae; phylum Streptophyta; class Magnoliopsida; order Asterales; family Asteraceae; genus Rutidosis; species Rutidosis leptorrhynchoides. The sequence goes on from NC_092334.1 coordinate 571,298,154, forward strand.
TGCTTCAAGAAATTCGAGCCATCCAAGGATCCGTTGAAGCTAGATCCATTTTTCATTTTTCCAGTAGGTTTATCCAAGGAACTTAAGGTAGTAATGATGTTCATAACATCATTCAATTCATACATATAAAGCTATCTTATTCGAAGGTTTAAACTTGTAATCACTAGAACATAGTTTAGTTAATTCTAAACTTGTTCGCAAACAAAAGTTAATCCTTCTAACTTGACTTTTAAAATCAACTAAACACATGTTCTATATCTATATGATATGCTAACTTAATGATTTAAAACCTGGAGACACGAAAAACACCGTAAAACCGGATTTACGCCGTCGTAGTAACACCGCGGGCTGTTTTGGGTTAGTTAATTAAAAACTATGATAAACTTTGATTTAAAAGTTGTTATTCTGAGAAAATGATTTTTATTATGAACATGAAACTATATCCAAAAATTATGGTTAAACTCAAAGTGGAAGTATGTTTTCTAAAATGGTCATCTAGACGTCGTTCTTTCGACTGAAATGACTACCTTTACAAAAACGACTTGTAACTTATTTTTCCGACTATAAACCTATACTTTTTCTGTTTAGATTCATAAAATAGAGTTCAATATGAAACCATAGCAATTTGATTCACTCAAAACGGATTTAAAATGAAGAAGTTATGGGTAAAACAAGATTGGATAATTTTTCTCATTTTAGCTACGTGAAAATTGGTAACAAATATATTCCAACCATAACTTAATCAACTTGTATTGTATATTATGTAATCTTGAGATACCATAGACACGTATACAATGTTTCGACCTATCATGTCGACACATCTATATATATTTCGAAACAACCATAGACACTCTATATGTGAATGTTGGAGTTAGCTATACATGGTTGAGGTTGATTCCAAAATATGTATAGTTTGAGTTGTGATCAATACTGAGATACGTATACACTGGGTCGTGGATTGATTCAAGATAATATTTATCGATTTATTTCTGTACATCTAACTGTGGACAACTAGTTGTAGGTTACTAACGAGGACAGCTGACTTAATAAACTTAAAACATCAAAATATATTAAAAGTGTTGTAAATATATTTTGAACATACTTTGATATATATATGTATATATTGTTATAGGTTCGTGAATCAACCAGTGGCCAAGTCTTACTTCCCGACGAAGTAAAAATCTGTGAAAGTGAGTTATAGTCCCACTTTTAAAATCTAATATTTTTGGGATGAGAATACATGCAGGTTTTATAAATGATTTACAAAATAGACACAAGTACGTGAAACTACATTCTATGGTTGAATTATCGAAATCGAATATGCCCCTTTTTATTAAGTCTGGTAATCTAAGAATTAGGGAACAGACACCCTAATTGACGCGAATCCTAAAGATAGATCTATTGGGCCTAACAAACCCCATCCAAAGTACCGGATGCTTTAGTACTTCGAAATTTATATCATATCCGAAGGGTGTCCCGGAATGATGGGGATATTCTTATATATGCATCTTGTTATTGTCGGTTACCAGGTGTTCACCATATGAATGATTTTTATCTCTATGTATGGGATGTGTATTGAAATATGAAATCTTGTGGTCTATTGTTACGATTTGATATATATAGGTTAAACCTATAACTCACCAACATTTTTGTTGACGTTTAAAGCATGTTTATTCTCAGGTGAATACTAAGAGCTTCCGCTGTTGCATACTAAAATAAGGACAAGATTTGGAGTCCATGTTTGTATGATATTGTGTAAAAACTGCATTCAAGAAACTGATTTCGATGTAACATATTTGTATTGTAAACCATTATGTAATGGTCGTGTGTAAACAGGATATTTTAGATTATCATTATTTGATAATCTACGTAAAGCTTTTTAAACCTTTATTTATGAAATAAAGGTTATGGTTTGTTTTAAAAATGAATGCAGTCTTTGAAAAACGTCTCATATAGAGGTCAAAACCTCGCAACGAAATCAATTAATATGGAACGTTTTTAATCAATAAGAACGGGACATTTCACATATCCTTTATATCTAATCCATACACCAACGACCAAAAACACCTACAAACACTTTCGTTCTTCAATTTTCTTCATCTAATTGATCTCTCTCAAGTTCTATCTTCAAGTTCTAAGTGTTCTTCATAAATTCCAAAAGTTCTAGTTTCATAAAATCAAGAATACTTTCAAGTTTGCTAGCTCACTTCCAATCTTGTAAGGTGATCATACAACCTCAAGAAATCTTTGTTTCTTACAGTAGGTTATCATTCTAATACAAGGTAATAATCATATTCAAATTTGGTTCAATTTCTATAACTATAACAATCTTATTTCAAGTGATGATCTTACTTGAACTTGTTTTCGTGTCATGATTCTGTTTCAAGAACTTCGAGCCATCCAAGGATCCATTGAATCTAGATCCACTTTTCTCTTTTCCAGTAGGTTTATCCAAGGAACTTAAGGTATTAATGATATTCATAACATCATTCGATTCATACATATAAAGCTATCTTATTCGAAGGTTTAAACTTGTAATCACTAGAACATAGTTTAGTTAATTCTAAACTTGTTCGCAAACAAAAGTTAATCCTTCTAACTTGACTTTTAAAATCAACTAAACACATGTTCTATATCTATATGATATGCTAACTTAATGATTTAAAACCTGGAAACACGAAAAACACCGTAAAACCGGATTTACGCCGTCGTAGTAACACCGCGGGCTGTTTTGGGTTAGTTAATTAAAAACTATGATAAACTTTGATTTAAAAGTTGTTATTCTGAGAAAATGATTTTTATTATGAACATGAAACTATATCCAAAAATTATGGTTAAACTCAAAGTAGAAGTATGTTTTCTAAAATGGTCATCTAGACGTCGTTCTTTCGACTGAAATGACTACCTTTACAAAAACGACTTGTAACTTATTTTTCCGACTATAAACCTATACTTTTTCTGTTTAGATTCATAAAATAGAGTTCAATATGAAACCATAGCAATTTGATTCACTCAAAACGGATTTAAAATGAAGAAGTTATGGGTAAAACAAGATTGGATAATTTTTCTCATTTTAGCTACGTGAAAATTGGTAACAAATCTATTCCAACCATAACTTAATCAACTTGTATTGTATATTATGTAATCTTGAGATACCATAGACACGTATACAATGTTTCGACCTATCATGTCGACACATCTATATATATTTCGGAACAACCATAGACACTCTATATGTGAATGTTGGAGTTAGCTATACAGGGTTGAGGTTGATTCCAAAATATATATAGTTTGAGTTGTGATCAATACTGAGATACGTATACACTGGGTCGTGGATTGATTCAAGATAATATTTATCGATTTATTTCTGTACATCTAACTGTGGACAACTAGTTGTAGGTTACTAACGAGGACAGCTGACTTAATAAACTTAAAACATCAAAATATATTAAAAGTGTTGTAAATATATTTTGAACATACTTTGATATATATGTATATATTGTTATAGGTTCGTGAATCAACCAGTGGCCAAGTCTTACTTCCCGACGAAGTAAAAATCTGTGAAAGTGAGTTATAGTCCCACTTTTAAAATCTAATATTTTTGGGATGAGAATACATGCAGGTTTTATAAATGATTTACAAAATAGACACAAGTACGTGAAACTACATTCTATGGTTGAATTATCGAAATTGAATATGCCCTTTTTTATTAAGTCTGGTAATCTAAGAATTAGGGAACAGACACCCTAATTGACGCGAATCCTAAAGATAGATCTATTGGGCCTAACAAACCCCATCCAAAGTACCAGATGCTTTAGTACTTCGAAATTTATATCATATCCGAAGGGTGTCCCGGAATGATGGGGATATTCTTATATATGCATCTTGTTAATGTCGGTTACCAGGTGTTCACCATATGAATGATTTTTATCTCTATGTATGGGATGTATATTGAAATATGAAATCTTGTGGTCTATTGTTACGATTTGATATATATAGGTTAAACCTATAACTCACCAACATTTTTGTTGACGTTTAAAGCATGTTTATTCTCAGGTGAATACTAAGAGCTTCCGTTATTGCATACTAAAATAAGGACAAGATTTGGAGTCCATGTTTGTATGATACTGTGTAAAAACTGCATTCAAGAAAATGATTTCGATGTAACATATTTGTATTGTAAACCATTATGTAATGGTCGTGTGTAAACAGGATATTTTAGATTATCATTATTTGATAATCTACGTAAAGCTTTTTAAACCTTTATTTATGAAATAAAGGTTATGGTTTGTTTTAAAAATGAATGCAGTCTTTGAAAAACGTCTCATATAGAGGTCAAAACCTCGCAACGAAATCAATTAATATGGAACGTTTTTAATCAATAAGAACGGGACATTTCAGTTGGTATCCGAGCGTTGGTCTTAGAGAACCAGAAAATTTGCATTAGTGTGTCTTATTGAGTTTGTTAGGATGCATTAGTGAGTCTGGACTTCGACCGTGTTTTCTTTAAAAATGATTGCTTAACATTTTTGTTGGAAACTATATATTTTTAAACATATGAATATTATGTGATATATTAATCTCTTAACGTGTTTGATATTATGTGATAGATGTCTACCTCTAGAACAAGTCCCATTGACTCACCTAATAATAATGAAGAGTCAAATGTAAATTGGAATGATTCGTGGACTGATTCACAAGTTCCCGAAGAGGAACCGGAAGAAGAGTCGGAACCGGAAGAAGAATCGGAACCGGAAGAAGAATCGGAACCGGATGAAGAAATAGAACCGGTGGGGGAAATAATAAAATGGTTAAGTAAAAGAAAATCCTCAACCAACCGACCAAGGTTAATTATGGTCAATGGTGTTTCCGCCAAGGAAGCAAAATATTGGGAGGATTACCAATTCTCCGATGAATCGGATTCCGACGAGAATTTCGATGATGTTATAGAAATTACCCCAACTGAATTTAAAAAGACAAAAGAAAATAATAAGGGAAAGGGCATAAAAATAGAGAAATCTAATTCCAACCCCGATGAACTTTATATGTATCGTCAACCCCCGAAGTCCTTAAGTTGTAACAATGACCCGGGAACCTCTAAACCACCAGGTTTTTCTAAACCAATGTGGAAAATTACGGCTCGTATTAGGGGAACATCATATATCCCTAGAAACCTGGCAAAACGAACCAAAACCGAAGAAGAAGAAACGAGCGAGTCGGAATAAGATAGTTGTATTCGTGTGGTGTAATATATGTAATATAGTGTGCTTATGCTTTATGATATATGTAAAAATTGCTTGTATTAATCAGTATTTTTTTTATGAATCTAACTCTTGTCTATTTTACAGTTTAAAAACACAAAATGGATAGACAACCCAATATTTTAAGAGACCTACCCGGAGACATGATTGATGAAATCTTGTCTAGAGTCGGTCGGAATTCCTCGGCACAACTATTTAAGGCGAGATCAGTTTGTAAGACATTCGAAGAACGTTCCAAGAATGTCTTGGTTTATAAGAGACTTTCGTTTGAAAGATGGGGGATATCACATTGGGAAACCCATAAGTTACGATGTGTTTACTTTGACGCATATATTGCGGGGAACCCAAATGCTATTTTACGCAACGGGTTAAGAAATTATTTTGACTCAATATATCCGAATATTGGACTTCGTGATTTAGAAAAAGCAGCTAACATGCAACATAAAGAAGCATGTTATGCTTACGGATTAGTAATGTTCGCTTCTCACCAAAGTGAGAACAAGAACATCGGGCTACAACTATTAAACAAAACGTTTCCACAAGTGACGGAGTCGGTAATTGGGGTAAGAAATGAGGTTTTTAGATTGTTACGGGACTGTTGGACATTACGTAACCCTCGTCCCTTTGACGACGTTACAACACGCTGTCTTATCAACGGCCATAACGGTTATGTTCCACAAGACCAAGGATGGGAAGTAATCCTAGTAAAACCAGAATGCATGACTTGTTTCTGGACGTATGAATTACGTGTCTTTATTTCCTTTGCTGAACGACTTGTGTACTAGCTAGAATTATCTTCACAACCATCTTGTATCAAATTTATTGTGTGCTATATTTCATGCTATATGTAAAATAAGCGGTATTGTAAGTTTGTAAAATATTGTGTAAAAGTTTGAACGCGAAATATTATTATAATCAGTTTTTCATATAGAATTGTAGTAGTTGAATTGTATATTAGCTACTAAGTATGAACTTAACAGGTAGGTACTACCCGAATTTAAACTTATAAAACGCTAATATGAAGAAAAAGCTTTTATAAATGAGTTCATATTATGCTATGAAATACTATTAACTACTCTTAATATTCTGTATGATTAACTTGTTCCATTTGACTATTTTGAAGGAAATGGCACCGACTACTCGACACACCGTGAATATGAATGAAGAGGAATTCCGTACTTTTCTAGCTTCAAACATAGCCGCAGTACAGGCTGAGCTACATACCAACAATAACCTTGGATCTAGCAGTACAGGAAATCGTGTAGGATGCACCTACAAAGAATTCACTGCCTGCAAACCTTTGGAATTTGATGGAACCGAAGGACCGATCGGATTGAAACGGTGGACCGAGAAGGTCGAATCGGTGTTTGCCATAAGTAAGTGTACTGAAGAGGACAAAGTGAAGTACGCTACGCATACCTTCACAGGTTCTGCGTTAACATGGTGGAATACCTATCTAGAGCAAGTGGGACAAGACGATGCGTACGCACTACCGTGGTCAGCATTCAAGCACTTGATGAACGAGAAGTACCGTCCCAGAACCGAGGTCAATAAGCTCAAGACAGAACTTAGAGGGTTACGAACCTAAGGATTTGATATTACCACGTACGAAAGACGATTCACAGAATTGTGCCTATTGTGTCCGGGAGCATTCGAAGATGAGGAAGAGAAGATCGACGCGTTTGTGAAAGGATTACCGGAAAGAATCCAAGAAGATATAAGTTCACACGAGCCCGCCTCCATACAACAGGCATGTAGAATGGCTCACAAACTAGTGAACCAGATTGAAGAAAGAATTAAAGAACAGACTGCTGAAGAGGCCAATGTGAAGCAAGTCAAAAGAAAGTGGGAGGAAAACGGTGATAAGAATCACCAATACAACAACAACAGCAATTACAACAATAATCGCAACAATTATCCCAACAATCGCAACATCAATCGCAACTACAACAAACGGCCCAACAACAACAACAATAACAACAACAACAGCAACTACAACAATCATCCAAACAACAATAATAACCGCAACAACAACAACAATCAGAAACAGCTATGCCAAAGGTGTGAAAAGAATCACTCGGGGTTCTGCACCAAATTTTGCAACAAGTGTAAAAGAAATGGTCATAGCGCGGCGAAGTGTGAGGTCTATGGACCAGGGGTTAATAGAACGAAAGGAACAAATGGTGTCGGAACGAGTAATGGAGGAGCAAGTAGTGTCGGAGCAAGTTATGCCAATGTAGTTTGTTATAAATGTGGAAAACCGGGCCACATTATTAGAAATTGCCCGAACCAGGAGAACACGAATGGACAAGGCCGCGGAAGAGTTTTCAATATTAATGCGGCAGAGGCACAGGAAGACCCGGAGCTTGTTACGGGTACGTTTCTTATTGACAATAAATCTGCTTACGTTTTATTTGATTCGGGTGCGGATAGAAGCTATATGAGTAGAGATTTTTGTGCTAAATTAAGTTGTCCATTGACGCCTTTGGATAGTAAATTTTTACTCAAATTAGCAAATGGTGAATTAATTTCAGCAGATAATATATGTCGAAATCGAGAAATTAAACTGGTTAGCGAAACATTTAAGATTGATTTGATACCAGTAGAGTTAGGGAGTTTTGATGTGATAATCGGTATGGACTGGTTGAAAGAAGTGAAAGCAGAGATCGTTTGTTACAAAAATGCAATTCGCATTATACGAGAAAAAGGAAAACCCTTAATGGTGTACGGAGAAAAGGGCAACACGAAGCTACATCTTATTAGTAATTTGAAGGCACAAAAACTAATAAGAAAAGGTTGCTATGCTGTTCTAGCACACGTCGAGAAAGTACAAACTGAAGAAAAGAGCATCAATGATGTTCCCATTGCAAAAGAATTTCCCGATGTATTTCCGAAAGAATTACCGGGATTACCCCCACATCGATCCGTTGAATTTCAAATAGATCTTGTACCAGGAGCTGCACCAATAGCTCGTGCTCCTTACAGACTCGCACCCAGCGAGATGAAAGAACTGCAAAGCCAATTACAAGAACTTTTAGAGCGTGGTTTCATTCGACCAAGCACATCACCGTGGGGAGCTCCTGTTTTGTTTGTCAAGAAGAAAGATGCTACATTCAGGTTGTGTATCAACTACCGAGAGTTGAACAAACTTACCATCAAGAACCGTTACCCACTACCGAGAATCGACGACTTATTTGATCAACTACAAGGCTCGTCTGTTTATTCAAAGATTGACTTACGTTCCGGGTATCATCAAATGCGGGTGAAAGAAGATGATATTCCAAAGACTGCTTTCAGAACACGTTACGGTCATTACGAGTTTATGGTCATGCCGTTTGGTTTAACTAATGCACCAGCTGTGTTCATGGACCTTATGAACCGAGTGTGTGGACCATACCTTGACAAGTTTGTCATTGTTTTCATTGATGACATACTTATTTACTCAAAGAATGACCAAGAACACGGTGAACATTTGAGAAAGGTGTTAGAAGTATTGAGGAAGGAAAAACTGTACGCTAAGTTTTCAAAGTGTGCATTTTGGTTAGAAGAAGTTCAATTCCTCGGTCACATAGTGAACAAAGAAGGTATTAAGGTGGATCCGGCAAAGATAGAAACTGTTGAAAAGTGGGAAACCCCGAAAACTCCGAAACACATACGCCAGTTTTTAGGACTAGCTGGTTACTACAGAAGGTTCATCCAAGATTTTTCCAGAATAGCAAAACCCTTGACTGCATTAACGCATAAAGGGAAGAAATTTGAATGGAAGGATGAACAAGAGAAAGCGTTTCAGTTATTGAAGAAAAAGCTAACTACGGCACCTATATTGTCATTGCCTGAAGGGAATGATGATTTTGTGATTTATTGTGACGCATCAAAGCAAGGTCTCGGTTGTGTATTAATGCAACGAACGAAGGTGATTGCTTATGCGTCTAGACAATTGAAGATTCACGAACAAAATTATACGACGCATGATTTGGAATTAGGCGCGGTTGTGTTTGCATTAAAGACTTGGAGGCACTACTTATATGGGGTCAAAAGTATTATATATACCGACCACAAAAGTCTTCAACACATATTTAATCAGAAACAACTGAATATGAGGCAGCGTAGGTGGATTGAATTATTGAATGATTACGACTTTGAGATTCGTTACCACCCGGGGAAGGCGAATGTGGTAGCCGATGCCTTGAGCAGGAAGGACAGAGAACCCATTCGAGTAAAATCTATGAATATAATGATTCATAATAACATTACTACTCAAATAAAGGAGGCGCAACAAGGAGTTTTAAAAGAGGGAAATTTAAAGGATGAAATACCCAAAGGATCAGAGAAGCATCTTAATATTCGGGAAGACGGAACCCGGTATAGGGCTGAAAGGATTTGGGTACCAAAATTTGGAGATATGAGAGAAATGGTACTTAGAGAAGCTCATAAAACCAGATACTCAATACATCCTGGAACGGGGAAGATGTACAAGGATCTCAAGAAACATTTTTGGTGGCCGGGTATGAAAGCCGATATTGCTAAATATGTAGGAGAATGTTTGACGTGTTCTAAGGTCAAAGCTGAGCATCAGAAATCATCAGGTCTACTTCAACAACCCGAAATCCCGGAGTGGAAATGGGAAAACATTACCATGGATTTCATCACTAAATTGCCAAGGACTGCAAGTGGTTTTGATACTATTTGGGTAATAGTTGATCGTCTCACCAAATCAGCACACTTCCTGTCAATAAGAGAAGATGACAAGATGGAGAAGTTAGCACGACTGTATTTGAAGGAAGTCGTCTCCAGACATGGAATACCAATCTCTATTATCTCTGATAGGGATGGCAGATTTATTTCAAGATTCTGGCAGACATTACAGCAAGCATTAGGAACTCGTCTAGACATGAGTACTGCCTATCATCCACAAACTGATGGGCAGAGCGAAAGGACGATATAAACGCTTGAAGACATGCTACGAGCATGTGTTATTGATTTCGGAAACAGTTGGGATCGACATCTACCGTTAGCAGAATTTTCCTACAACAACAGCTACCATTCAAGCATTGAGATGGCACCGTTTGAAGCACTTTATGGTAGAAAGTGCAGGTCTCCTATTTGTTGGAGTGAAGTGGGGGATAGACAGATTACGGGTCCGGAGATTATACAAGAAACTACCGAGAAGATCATCCAAATTCAACAACGGTTGAAAACTGCCCAAAATCGACAAAAGAGCTATGCTGACATTAAAAGAAAAGATATAGAATTTGAAATTGGAGAGATGGTCCTGCTTAAAGTTGCACCTTGGAAAGGCGTTGTTCGGTTTGGTAAACGAGGGAAATTAAATCCAAGGTATATTGGACCATTCAAGATTATTGATCGTGTCGGACCAGTAGCTTACCGACTTGAGTTACCTCAACAACTCGCGGCTGTACATAACACTTTCCACGTCTCGAATTTGAAGAAATGTTTTGCTAAAGAAGATCTCACTATTCCGTTAGAAGAAATCCAAATCAACGAAAAACTTCAATTCATCGAAGAACCCGTCGAAATAATGGATCGTGAGGTTAAAAGACTTAAGCAAAACAAGATACCAATTGTTAAGGTTCGATGGAATGCTCGTAGAGGACCCGAGTTCACCTGGGAGAGTGAAGATCAGATGAAGAAGAAATACCCGCATCTATTTCCAGAAGATTCGTCAACACCTTCAACAGCTTAAAATTTCGGGACGAAATTTATTTAACGGGTAGGTACTGTAGTGACCCGAACTTTTCCATGTTTATATATATTAATTGAGATTGTTATTTACAAGATTAAATGTTTCCAACATGTTAAGCAATCAAACTTGTTAAGACTTGATTAATTGAAATAGGTTTCATATAGACAATTGACCACCCAAGTTGACCGGTGATTTACGAACGTTAAAACTTGTAAAAACTATATGATGACATATATATGGTTATATATATAGTTAACATGATATTATGATAAGTAAACATATCATTAAGTATATTAACAATGAACTACATATGTAAAAACAAGACTACTAACTTAATGATTTTGAAACGAGACATATATGTAACGATTATCGTTGTAACGACATTTAATGTATATATATCATATTAAGAGATATTCGTACATCATAATATCATGATAATATAATAATTTAAAATCTCTTTTGATATTATAAACATTGGGTTAACAACATTTAACAAGATCGTTAACCTAAAGGTTTCAAAACAACATTTACATGTAACAACTAACGATGACTTAACGACTCAGTTAAAATGTATATACATGTAGTGTTTTAATATGTATTCATACACTTTTGAAAGACTTCAAGACACTTATCAAAATACTTATACTTAACAAAAATGCTTACAATTACATCCTCGTTCAGTTTCATCAACAATTCTACTCGTATGCACCCGTATTCGTACTCGTACAATACACAGCTTTTAGATGTATGTACTATTGGTATATACACTCCAATGATCAGCTCTTAGCAGCCCATGTGAGTCACCTAACACATGTGGGAACCATCATTTGGCAACTAGCATGAAATATCTCATAAAATTACAAAAATATGAGTAATCATTCATGACTTATTTACATGAAAACAAAATTACATATCCTTTATATCTAATCCATACACCAACGACCAAAAATACCTACAAACACTTTCATTCTTCAATTTTCTTCATCTAATTGATCTCTCTCAAGTTCAATCTTCAAGTTCTAAGTGTTCTTCATAAATTCCAAAAGTTCTAGTTTCATAAAATCAAGAATACTTTCAAGTTTGCTAGCTCACTTCCAATCTTGTAAGGTGATCATACAACCTCAAGAAATCTTTGTTTCTTACAGTAGGTTATCATTCTAATACAAGGTAATAATCATATTCAAACTTTAGTTCAATTTCTATAACTATAACAATCTTATTTCAAGTGATGATCTTACTTGAACTTGTTTTCGTGTCATGATTCTGTTTCAAGAACTTCGAGCCATCCAAGGATCCATTGAAGCTAGATCCACTTTTCTCTTTTCCAGTAGGTTTATCCAAGGAACTTAAGGTAGTAATGATGTTCATAACATCATTCGATTCATACATATAAAGCTATCTTATTCGAAGGTTTAAACTTGTAATCACTAGAACATAGTTTAGTTAATTCTAAACTTGTTCGCAAACAAAAGTTAATCCTTCTAACTTGACTTTTAAAATCAACTAAACACATGTTCTATATCTATATGATATGCTAACTTAATGATTTAAAACCTGGAAACACGAAAAACACCGTAAAACCGGATTTACGCCGTCGTAGTAACACCGCGGGCTGTTTTGGGTTAGTTAATTAAAAACTATGATAAACTTTGATTTAAAAGTTGTTATTCTGAGAAAATGATTTTTATTATGAACATGAAACTATATCCAAAAATTATGGTTAAACTCAAAGTAGAAGTATGTTTTCTAAAATGGTCATCTAGACGTCGTTCTTTCGACTGAAATGACTACCTTTACAAAAACGACTTGTAACTTATTTTTCCGACTATAAACCTATACTTTTTCTGTTTAGATTCATAAAATAGAGTTCAATATGAAACCATAGCAATTTGATTCACTCAAAACGGATTTAAAATGAAGAAGTTATGGGTAAAACAAGATTGGATAATTTTTCTCATTTTAGCTACGTGAAAATTGGTAACAAATCTATTCCAACCATAACTTAATCAACTTGTATTGTATATTATGTAATCTTGAGATACCATAGACACGTATACAATGTTTCGACCTATCATGTCGACACATCTATATATATTTCGGAACAACCATAGACACTCTATATGTGAATGTTGGAGTTAGCTATACAGGGTTGAGGTTGATTCCAAAATATATATAGTTTGAGTTGTGATCAATACTGAGATACGTATACACTGGGTCGTGGATTGATTCAAGATAATATTTATCGATTTATTTCTGTACATCTAACTGTGAACAACTAGTTGTAGGTTACTAACGAGGACAGCTGACTTAATAAACTTAAAACATCAAAATATATTAAAAGTGTTGTAAATATATTTTGAACATACTTTGATATATATGTATATATTGTTATAGGTTCGTGAATCAACCAGTGGCCAAGTCTTACTTCCCGACGAAGTAAAAATCTGTGAAAGTGAGTTATAGTCCCACTTTTAAAATCTAATATTTTTGGGATGAGAATACATGCAGGTTTTATAAATGATTTACAAAATAGACACAAGTACGTGAAACTACATTCTATGGTTGAATTATCGAAATTGAATATGCCCCTTTTTATTAAGTCTGGTAATCTAAGAATTAGGGAACAGACACCCTAATTGACGCGAATCCTAAAGATAGATCTATTGGGCCTAACAAACCCCATCCAAAGTACCGGATGCTTTAGTACTTCGAAATTTATATCATATCCGAAGGGTGTCCCGGAATGATGGGGATATTCTTATATATGCATCTTGTTAATGTCGGTTACCAGGTGTTCACCATATGAATGATTTTTATCTCTATGTATGGGATGTATATTGAAATATGAAATCTTGTGGTCTATTGTTACGATTTGATATATATAGGTTAAACCTATAACTCACCAACATTTTTGTTGACGTTTAAAGCATGTTTATTCTCAGGTGAATACTAAGAGCTTCCGTTGTTGCATACTAAAATAAGGACAAGATTTGGAGTCCATGTTTGTATGATACTGTGTAAAAACTTCATTCAAGAAAATGATTTCGATGTAACATATTTGTATTGTAAACCATTATGTAATGGTCGTGTGTAAACAGGATATTTTAGATTATCATTATTTGATAATCTACGTAAAGCTTTTTAAACCTTTATTTATGAAATAAAGGTTATGGTTTGTTTTAAAAATGAATGCAGTCTTTGAAAAACGTCTCATATAGAGGTCAAAACCTCGCAAAGAAATCAATTAATATGGAACGTTTTTAATCAATATGAACGGGACATTTCAAATAGTACATACATCTAAAAGCTGTGTATTGTACGAGTACGAATACGGGTGCATACGAGTAGAATTGTTGATGAAACTGAACGAGGATGTAATTGTAAGCATTTTTGTTAAGTAGAAGTATTTTGATAAGTGTCTTGAAGTCTTTCAAAAGTGTATGAATACATATTAAAACACTACATGTATATACATTTTAACTGAGTCGTTAAGTCATCGTTAGTCGTTACATGTAAATGTTGTTTTGAAACCTTTAGGTTAACGATATTGTTAAATGTTGTTAACCCAATGTTTATAATATCAAAAGAGATTTTAAATTATTATATTATCCTGATATTATGATGTACGAATATCTCTTAATATGATATATATATACATTAAATGTCGTTACAACGATAATCGTTACATATATGTCTCGTTTCAAAATTATTAAGTTAGTAGTCTTGTTTTTACATATGTAGTTCATTGTTAATATACTTAATGATATGTTTACTTATCATAATATCATGTTAAATACATATATAACCATATATATGTCATCATATAGTTTTTACAAGTTTTAACGTTCGTGAATCACCGGTCAACTTGGGTGGTCAATTGTTTATATGAAACCTATTTCAATTAATCAAGTCTTAACAAGTTTGATTGCTTAACATGTTGGAAACATTTAATCATGTAAATATCAATCTCAATTAATATATATAAACATGGAAAAGTTCGGGTCACTACAAACAGAAATACATATTATCCTTTAAAAGACTTGAATCTCCCCACACTTAGTTAGCTGTGGTATCGAAATTGTGATTAACTTCATTGTCAACTACCATTGGACTATCTATGTAATGTTTAACTCTGTGACCATTAACCTTAAATTCAATCCCATTTGAATTTATTAATTCTATCGTTCCGTATGGGAAAACTCTTTTGACTATGAATGGTCCAGACCATCTTGATTTCAATTTTCCAGGAAATAGCTTGAATCGTGAATTGAAAAGAAGAACTCTGTCTCCTTCTTTAAATTCTTTTAAACTTCTGATTCTTTTATCATGCCATTTCTTAGTTCTTTCCTTATAGATTAACGAATTTTCGTATGCTTCATGTCTTAATTCTTCTAATTCGTTTAGTTGACTTAACCGTAGACGTCCAGCTTCATGTAAGTCGAGATTACATGTCTTCAAAGCCCAAAATGCTTTGTGTTCAATTTCTACTGGAAGATGACATGCTTTTCCATAAATAAGTTTAAAAGGTGTGGTTCCAATTGGAGTTTTGTAGGCTGTTCTAAAAGCCCAGAGTGCATCCTCCAATTTAATGGACCATTCCTTCGGATTTTATCCTACGGTTTTTTCTAGAATACGTTTTAAAGCTCGGTTGGTATTTTCAACTTGTCCACTTGTTTGTGAATGATAAGCAGTGGAGATTTTATGAGTTACTCCATATCTTTTGAGAACTTTCTCAAGTTGATTATTACAGAAATGAGTACCCCGATCACTTATTAAAGCTTTCGGTGTTCCAAACCTTACAAAAAGACGTTTTAAAAAGTTGATTACAACTCGTGCATCGTTAGTTGGGAGAGCTTGTGCTTTCGCCCATTTAGATACATAATCAATCGCTACGAGAATATAGAGATTATTATGAGATTTTGGAAATGGACCCATAAAGTCAATACCCCAAATGTCAAATACTTCACATACTTGGATGACATTTTGTGGCATTTCATCACGTTGACTTATTTTTCCGCCTCTTTGACAAGCATCACAGGATTTGCAAAGAAGGTGTGCGTCTTTGTAAATTGTAGGCCAATAGAATCCAGCATCATAAACTTTTCTTGCTGTTAGTTGAGGCCCATAGTGCCCTCCTGTTGGTCCTGTGTGACAATGGTTTAAAATTTTACTAGCTTCATCTCCGAATACACATCGGCGTATTATTCCATCTGGACAACTTTTAAACAAATGTGGATCTTCCCAGAAATAGTGTTTTATATCACTGAAGAATTTCTTTCGTTTTTGGTACGACAATCCTTTTTCAAGGTATCCACATACTAAGTAGTTTGCATAGTCTGCAAACCATGGAATTTCATTATAATCTATCTTCAATAGATATTCATCAGGAAAGTTGTCTTGTATGGCCGATTCATTTAGAACTTCTAATTCGGGATTTTCAAGACGAGAAAGATGATCAGCGGCGAGATTTTCTGCTCCTTTTTTATCTCGGATTTCAATATCGAACTCTTGTAAGAGTAAGATCCAACGGATTAATCTTGGTTTGGCATCTTGTTTCGAAAATAGGTATCTAAGAGCAGAATGGTCGGTATAGACCACCGTTTTTGCTAGAACGAGATATGAACGAAATTTGTCAAAAGCGAAGACAATAGCAAGGAGTTCTTTTTCAGTAGTTGTATAGTTCGTTTGTGCTCCTTGTAACATCTTACTAGCATAATATATAGGTTGAAATCGCTTTTCAATCCTTTGTCCTAAAACGGCTCCCATTGCAAAATCACTTGCATCGCACATTAGTTCAAACGGTAGATTCCAATTTGGTGTTACATTGATCGGCGCATTAGTGAGTTTCTCTTTAAGAATATTAAAAGATTTGATGCATTCATCTGAAAAGATGAATGGAGCATCTTTTTCTAGGAGTTTATTCATAGGAGTGGCAATTTTAGAAAAATCTTTTATGAAACGTCGGTAAAAACCGGCATGCCCTAGAAAACTCCTAACTCCTCTAACATTGGTGGGATGTGGAAGTTTAGCAATTACATCTACTTTAGCTCTATCCACTTCAATTCCTTCTTTTGAAATTTTATGTCCAAGAACGATGCCTTCTTTAACCATGAAATGACATTTCTCCCAATTAAGAACTAGATTTGATTATTCGCATCTAATCAGCATTCGTTCAAGATTAGCTAGACATGTTTCAAAAGTATCACCGAAGACTGAAAATTCATCCATGAAAACTTCCATGCATTCTTCTATCATGTCATGAAAAATCGCCATCATACACCTTTGAAAGGTTGCAGGGGCGTTGCAAAGTCCAAATGGCATGCGTTTGTAAGCAAAAGTACCATAAGGGCACGTGAACGTGGTTTTCTCTTGATCTTCGGGTACTATTGGAATTTGAAAATATCCGGAAAATCCATCAAGAAAACAATAATAACTATTTTCGGCTAATCTTTCCAACATTTGATCAATAAAAGGTAAGGGAAAGTGATCTTTTCTGGTGGCGTCATTTAATTTTCTATAATCAATACATACACGCCATCCTGTTACAGTCCTAGTAGGAATAAGCTCATTTTTCTCATTTGTAATGACAGTCATGCCACCCTTCTTAGGCACGCATTGAACTGGGCTTACCCATGGACTATCAGAAATTTGATAAATTAAACCTGCATCTAGCAGTTTAATAATTTCTTTTTTAACTACAACTTGCATATTCGGATTTAGTCTTCGTTGGCGTTGCACATACGTTTTATGACCTTCTTCCATAAGGATTTTATGTGTGCAATACGAAGGACTTATTCCTTTAATATCATGAATCTTCCATGCAATGGCTGGTTTATGAGCTTTCAACACAGAAATGAGTTGTGATTTCTCATTTTCAGTAAGAGAAGACGATATTATTACAGGTAATTCAGATTCACCATGCAAATAAGCGTATTCCAAATGGTTTGGAAGTGGCTTTAATTCTAATGTCGGTGGTTCTTCTATCGATGATTTATATCGATATCTGTCTTCTTCTTTTAGCATTTGAATTTCTTCTGTTGTTGGTTCATATCCATTAGCTATTAGTGTAGCTAACATTTCAGCTTCATCAATTGGTTCATTACCTTCTCCTAAAGAACATTCTCCTGTTCCTTGTAATTCTGGAAATTCTTCTAACAATTCTGCATGTGAATCTATAGTTTGAATATAATAACATGTATCATCTGCAGATTGTGGTTGTTGCATTGCTCTATCAACTGAAAAGGTAACACTCTCATCCTCTATACTTAGGGTCAGTTTCTTACCAAACACGTCTATCATTGCTTTAGCCGTGTTTAAGAATGGTCTTCCTAATATGAGAGGAACTTGAGAATCTTCTTCCATGTCCAGAACAACAAAATCTACTGGAAATACTAAAGTACCAACTTCAACTAGCATATTCTCCATTATCCCTCTAGGATATTTTATTGATCGATCGGCTAGTTGTATGCTTATTCTTGTTAGTTTCAATTCTCCAAGGTCTAGTTTAGCGTATAATGAATGCGGCATTAAATTTATACTAGCACCTAAGTCTGCCAATGCTTCTATTGAACTAAGACTACCCAGAAAACATGGAATTGTGAAACTTCCTGGATCAGATAATTTTTCTGGTATCTTATTCAACAGCACTGCTGAACAATTAGCATTCATAGTAACGGCCGAGAGTTCTTCCATTTTCTTTCTATTTGAGATTAGATCTTTCAGAAATTTAGCATATCTAGGCATTCCTGAAATCACATCAATGAAAGGAAGATTTACATTTATCCGTTTAAACATATCCAAGAATTTGGATTGCTCGGCTTCAAGTTTCTCTTTCTTCATTTTACTCGGGTAAGGAAGTGGTGGTTGGTATGGTTTAACATAAGGTTTATCCTTAGCTGTGTTATCTTCATTAACCTTTTCAACTACCGGTTCTTTTTCCTTATCTTGATCAGGTTGTGGTTCTTGTGGAGTAGGAATGGCTTCATCAGAAGTTACAGGTATTTCAGGTGGTTTAAGTGTTGTACCACTTCTTGTGGTAATGGCTTTAGCTGTTTCATTCCGGGGGTTAGCATTTGTATCACTAGGTAAACTTCCCGATTTTCTTTCACCTATTAACCTTGCTATGTTACTTACTTCTTGTTCCAAGTTTTGAATAGAAGCTTGTTGATTTCTAAATGCTTGAGCATTTTGTTCATTAGTTTGTTTTTGAGATGTGAAAAACTGCATTTGAGTTTCAACTAGCTTCGTCATCATATCTTCTAAATTCGGCTTTTTATCATCGTTTTGTGGTGGTTTGTTTTGAAAATTAGGTCTTTGCTGATTGTAAGTATTATTGGATACTTGTTGATTGCTAGGACCTTGTTGGTTGTTGTATGGAACATTTCTGTTATAATTCTGGTTTTGATTGTAAATCGGTCTTGGCGGTTGATAATTATTCTGATAATTATTTCCAGGCCTTTAGTTTATGTATGAAATATTCTCTCTTTGTTCCATTGTTAATTCAATACTGAGACAATCTTTTGTCAAATGTGGTCCTCCACACTGCTCACAACTAATTCGTATTGAGTGGATATCTTTAGTCATCTTTTCCATTCGTCTCTCGACAACATCTATCTTTGCAGAAATGGAATCTAAGTCATGGCTAGAATCGGCTCTAGCTGCTTTAGATGATCTAACGATATCTTTTTCTTGGTGCCACTCATGTGAGTGGGAAGCAGTGTTATCAATATTTTTGTAAGCATCAGTTTCGGTTTTCTTCATAATAGAACCACCAGCTGCTATATCTATGTCTTTTCTTGTAGTGATGTCGCATCCTTGGTAGAATATTTGTACTATTTGACAGGTGTCTAAACCATGTTGCGGACATCCTCTTAATAACTTTCCAAATCTAGTCCACTCCTCATATAGAGTTTCATTCGGTTTCTGTGTGAATGTAACAATTTCTCCTTGAAGTCTTACAGCTTTAGATGCCGGAAAGAATTGTTTAAGAAAATTTTCAACTAAAACGTCCCATGTATCAATCGCCCCTTCAGGTAACGATTCCAACCAATCTTTGGCTTCTCCTTTTAAAGTCCAGGGAAATAACATGAGATATATCTGTTCATCCTCAACTTCTCTTATTTTAAATAGAGTGCAGATCCTATTAAAGGTACGAAGATGTTCATTTGGATCTTCCTTCGGCGCACCACTAAATTGGCATTGATTAGTCACCATATGTAGAATTTGTCCTTTGATTTCATAATCTGGCGCATTAATGTCTGGATGAGTAATTGTGTGACCTTGGCCAGTGCGTTTAGCTCTCATTCGGTCTTCCATACTTAAAGGTTTCAGATTTTCCATGATTGAATTTGTTGAATTCGAATCACTAGACGATTCTGATTTAATGGTTCGTTCCTCAACAATCTCTGTTTGAATGATTGGTGGTTCCGGAGGAAAATTTAATGGTTCAGGATCTATGAATTGTCCCTGAATATTATCCGGATTCTCAATTGTGAGGTCGGGTTCAAAAAATGGATTATCGGAAATTTGAATTAGTGTACTTGGTCGACTGGATGACGATTCTAAAGGAAAATCAACGGCGGTAATATTTGCTAGATGTCTTGATCTAGTTACAGGTGGTGAACGTACAAAAGGTGGTGAACGTCTTGCTCGGTGCATTCACTGAATATCCTATTAGTTTTTAAAAGGAAAGAAAAAATTATATAAGTTATCCAATTAATAGACTTTTCTGATTTTGCCCACGTTTCGAATAGCCAAAAGATGCAGCAGAGGGGCAGGATTCGTTTGGTCTCAATATAATTGAGGACTGTTTGCCTCCAATAACCCGGTCCACGTACAAATTCAACTATTACTATGAACCAGAAAATTTTGATGTCTATCAATTTAACCACTTAAAATAAATTTTTGTAATTTTAAGAAATTTAGATAAGAAGTAGAAAAAAAATCTATGTCCTAAAACTAGAATAGCGAGAAATAAGAAAGAAAAAGAGTGCGTCGAAAAAGGTCGAAAAAGAAAAGATCGAAAAAATAAAAGGCGTCAAAAAATAAGAAATAAAAAAAGTGACTTATAAAACTTTAAAACACTCGCCTAACCCAACCTTATTACTACCACTAACTTAAAATTATAATCGCAAATTGAGATTACTAATTGGAATGATAATTGATACATAGGTAAAAGGCGTCTAAAAATATTAAAGCTTACAAGTAAAACTATATCCCAAATGGAAATAACTTAAAAAGAAACTAAAACTTAAAAAGGCGTCGCAAAATTCTAAAGCACTTAAATCTTAGTCTAAAGAAAAGGCACTTAAGGGATTTTACGGCAAAACCTAAAAATCTAGAAGTAAAAATAACTATGGCAAAAACTATGTTTAAAACTAAAAACTAGCGAAAAACACAAATATTACGTTAAAACAATTAAAAAGGGACAAAATATAAAAATATACTAAAAGTTGTAAAAAATACAATTTTTATAAAAATATTAATTTTATATTATTTATTTATTAAGAGTGTTAATTTTATAATTTATTTAAATTAATTAAACTAAATATACAAATTAAATAAATAAACTAAACTTAATTAATTAAAAATTAAAACCTAATTAGGGTTTTTAATTAATAATAATAATAATAATTACGTAATTAATGCGAAATTAGGGTTCTGTGTAACTCGTGTCAGACGGCTCCGCGAGTTGCGGTATTCCAGGCAAAAAAACTCCGCGAGTCGCGGGGATCGAAATTTCAGATGACAGGCTGTTTCGTTTCAGTTTTTCGACGTAATTATTTTTTTTTTATTAGCGTTACGCTTTCGGCGTTTAAGTTCCCCGGCAGCGGCGTCAAAAATACTTGATGTTATGCGAGGTGTATATAAAATAGCTTATATTTTATAAGGAAATACTATTAAATATGATACAATTTTACACAAGATATTTATTTATTTATAGAATGGATATACTTAAACCTTGCTACAACACTTATAGGCAGTGTACCTAATCGTACAGTAGTGTAGTTTTTAGTAAGTCCGGTTCGTTCCACAGGGAATCTTTTTCACAAAGCTTAACGCTATATTAGTTTAAATTTATAAAAATACAAATATATATATATATAAGTAATATTATTATTATAAAGGGGGGTTTTTACCGTTTAATGACCGGTTTGTCGATTTTAAAAACTTTAGTCGCAGTTAAAACCAAATGTAAAATATTAAAAATAAATAAAAGACTTAATTTAAAGCATAAAGTAAATAACGATAATGAAATTGCGATAAATAAAAGTGCGATAATTAAAAAGTACGATAATTAAAAGTGCAATTAAATACAATAACAATAAATAAAAGTGCGATAATTAGAAGTGCAATTAAATATAAAATAAAGGAAATTAAATATGAAATAAAAGAATTATGCTTATTTAAACTTCCGTAATCATGATGTTTGACGTGTTGATTTTAGTTTTATGCCCATGGGTTAATTGTCCTTTGTCCTGGATTATTTAATATGTCCGTCTGGTTTTTGTCCATAACAGTCCATCAGTCATAAATATAAAGTGCGAGTGTCCTCGTCAAATTATCCTTATACCCGAAGTTAAATATTCCAACAAATTGGGGACTTAAACTGTAACAAGATTTTAATACTTTGTTTAATAATTACACCAGGATGTCGACTGCGTGTAACCCAAGGTTTTAATACTTTGTTATCAATTATGCCAAGTGTCCTTGTACATAATTTCACCCCTATTTTAATAATTCTAGTGGCTATTAATCCATTCCCGTGTCCGGTTAAATGAACGATTATTCGTACATATAAATATCCCGCCCATCGTGTCCGATTTAGTGTATATGGTTATTTATAGGGACGTCCAATTGTAAATCTTTATATTAAAATTAACAAACTATCATTTAGTTAAACAAATATAAAGCCCATTAATAGCCCATAGTCTAATTTCCACAAGTGTCGTTCTTTTGTCCAAACCCCAATTATGGTACAAAGCCCAATTACCCAATTTTAGTAATTAGCCCAACATCATGATTACTTCGTTTTAAATAAGCATAATAATAACTTAGCTACGAGACATTAAATTAAAAAGGTTGAACATAACTTACAATGATTAAAAATAGCGTAGCGTTACACGGACAGAATTTCGACTTACACCCTTACAACATTCGCTAACATACCCTTATTATTAGAATTAAAATTAAAATTAAAATTAAAATTAAAATTAAAATTAAAATATAAATATAAATATTTACGTATAGATATAGAGAGATTGATATTTTTTTTGATATTTTTGCGATCAAACTGCGTTTGCTTTTATAGGGATTTGAGTCCAGGTGAGCTCCGCGAGTCGTGGCCTTTTCCCTCTTTGAACTCCGCAAGTCGCGGAGTTCGATTTTACAGCTCACACCATTTTGGAGCCTTTCTTGCCGACGGATTATTATATAAATATAATATATATAATTTATATAATTAATTATATATTATATTATATCTGTATACATAGTTAACTTGTAATTTTTAGTCCGTTGCGTCGAGCGTTAAGAGTTGACTCTGGTCCCGGTTCTGGATTTTCGAACGTCTTTGCGAATAATTTAATATCTTGTACTTTGCGTTTTGAATCTTGTACTCTTGTAATTTCGAGACGTTTCTTATCAATAATTAGAACCTCTTTGATTGTATTTTGTACTTTTGAGCTTTTTGGTCGTTTGCATCTTCAATTCGTCGAATCTGTCTTTTGTCTTCACCTTTTATTATTTTAAACGAATATTACTTGTAAATAGAACAATTGCAACTAAAAGCTTGTCTTTCTTGAGGAATAATGCTATGAAATATATGTTCATTTTTAGCATTATCAAATATTCTCACACTTGAGCGTTGCTTGTCCTCAAGCAATATAGTCTTGAAATACTAGAATCACTTCTTTATTCTTCACACTTTGTACATCAGTGATTTCTATACGGCGGTATAAACAATGGTAGTAACGATATGGTTTACAGTCCCACATGACTATAAAATTTAGATCCTTTAAGGAAATTGGATCTTTATGAAAACATTTGATCTTTTGAAAATTTTAATCTAGCTTTTACCCTAGATAAGTTTTCCGGAATAACCCTTCACCGGTGTTTGCAAAATATTTTTGTAGGTTTGGTGGGTTTCAGATTTGAAAATTTTAGCTCAAAACTTGCAGTTTTGTGTCACCCACTTGCTAACCTTGTATTAGGAAAGCAACACGTCCAGTATACTTGCTCCGTATATTACCTTTTGATAAACTACCGTCTGGTTGTAAAGAAAAGCGTTGAACAAGCAACTGTTAAGGCAATGTCCCTTGACATGCTTTTAATTATGGTCTATAACGTGTCGGACGCAATTACTATCCTTTCTAGGAGCAATAGTAAAGCTCACCCTTATAATTTTTCGGTTTGGCACAAGGTCCTGTCTTTGACCATGCTATGCAACCACCGTTCTTACGGTTGACACCCGATTTGGTTCAGGTGACCTAATGAATTCCAGGTGAATTCCTAGGATTTTACGTTCAAAGGTAATGAACGCATTGAAAATGGGTTTTCAGAAAACAAATCGGTTTATAATTTGATCAAAATATTTTCTCGTTCAAGCTCGAGTTTAGATATCATTGAATTCCATGAGTTTGAATTCTCAATCTTTAAGGTCAATCTCAAGGATTGAGTAATATCAGTCTTAAAAGCTGATTTTTGATCTTTAAGGAGATTATCCTTTCTGGGGATCTGATTCATTAGTCTTATCAAGCTAATTTGCAGTATTTCTGTTAGAGTTAGATTTTCTGTTTTCGTGTAGTTCTCGAAAATGGAACCCGAATGGTCTTTCCCTAGCAGACCCTAAAGAACTAGTCTTCTCCCCCCATTCTGAATTTTTATTTTTTTAGGTTTTACGAAATGATGACTTCCTGTGAATTAAACCATGGTCTAATGCTACACACTTTGATCACTAAACGTAATAATGACACACTTCCGAGTGAACTGGTATCAGTAATCAGAGAAAAATTGGACGGAGTAAGAAAAGAATCCAGATGCGAAGATAATAAGTTACAATTTGGTAAAGGAAAATCAAAATCCGCAGCGAAAAGAAGAGCACGACAC
This sequence comes from Rutidosis leptorrhynchoides, assembly GCF_046630445.1. Lineage (NCBI taxonomy): Eukaryota > Viridiplantae > Streptophyta > Magnoliopsida > Asterales > Asteraceae > Rutidosis > Rutidosis leptorrhynchoides. The sequence goes on from NC_092334.1 coordinate 571,323,225, forward strand.
CTTGAAAGATGTCACAAATGCGGAAAATGGTCACACGAAGGTAAATGTTCAAATAATCAAACCTATTCAAACACCGAATTTGTTACTTTATGCAGAGATGGACCGTTCATATGTTTAGAAGAAAAAACGATAAATGCTCAAGGTTACGCCTATGTAGCCATGGAAAATCAATTAGTCCGACTATCTTATGAGTGGGCTAGAGCATATCACTAAGAAATATATTTCACAGGTAAGTTTATACAGTTTTTATTTTTATTTTTATTTTTAACCTTTTGATAATAAACGCTAATTTGTTCGCTATAAAGTATTAAATTGGTATTCGATGAAATTAGGTCTTGCGACCGAAATTATTGTTATCATTCAAAAAATTTATTACATCACTGCGAAATTTAACGTTTATTCTTAAGGTATAAATATCTTTAATCAATCAACCCAAAATATTTCAAAAATTCGTCATGAGTTAAACTAGGTTATGTAACCAAAATTACTTTACTGAAAAGAGGGGCGTATATTTTTGATAATATTTGATTGATTAAAGTGGGATAAAAGCCAAAAAGATTTTCAATTTTTTTTTACCATGTTTTTAAAATTAATATATAAATATTAAATTAATATTGTAAACTTCTTTAAAATTGTAAATATCTGAAAAATTAATATTTTTAATATAAGTTTGTATGTATAAAAACAAAAATATAATTTAAGTTCGGTGTGAATTTTTAATATGAATTTTTAATTTTATGCATTTTAAATTTAAGTTTGGTGTGAATTTAAAAACAAAAATTTACTTTATTTCGCTAAGTTAAAAATATGATTTTTAAAATTCGTCGTGAGTTGAAGACTAGGTCTTTGAACCGAAATTGCTTTACCCGAGGGAGGGACGAGAACTTTTATTATCATTATTTTTAATCTTATTGAATTAAAGTATGCCAAAAACATTTAAAAAAACCCAAAAATCTTTACTTTTAAAACCGCGCTTTGAATTGACAAATTTTAAAATTTTGTTGAGGGACAGACTAGGACATCGATCCGAAACGCCCTCATCCTAAACAGAAACAAATTTTTAAAATTTTATTAATAATATGTTTTATAAAGTTTAAGGTTATATAAAAAAAAAATCTGAAAGTACTGTACCCGGGACTCCATGCAATCGCATGGAGTTTGCCCTTTGCAACCATGCGATCGCATGGAGAGAGAAATCTGGCCAGGATCAAAAACTTCCAGCGAGCTGTTCTTCACACAAACACACACACATATACACGAAAAACACTCAAAATCCTCTCAAATTTCATCATTTTTCCACCGTAATTCGTCATTTTTCTTGCTCTAATCATGCCTAGATTCTCATTCTTCAGCAAAAAGGTAAAAATTACACCCCTAAACTCATAAATTTTCTAGTTTTTGTGATAATTACCAATATTTTACCTAATGCAATTTTGTTAATTTCTAGTGTAATTAGTGTTAAATTGTTAGTATTTTATGCATGTATAACCTAGATTGATGCTATTTAACATGATTTCAAGCCAAAAACTTCAAAATTTTTAGAAATCTAGGGTTTGTGTTCTTGAGCAATTTGGGACTTTTTGACATAAACAAGTTATGGCCGATTTTTTCATGAATTATTGCTAAATTGAGTAGTGTAACATGTTTAGGTAGTTAAATGATCCAAACATTGATCCTAAACATGATTTTTGAAGATTAAAGTGGACTTTTTAAGTCCAAAATTCATGAACTTGATTAATTTGATATATTTGCCATTTGAGACTTGTTTAATTGTTAGTAATGACTATTTAGATATGTTATTTGAGTTAAATACTTATGAACTTTGTCTACATTTTCATATGTGCTTATTTGAAAAAGTATAGAATTGTAAAAATTGTGAAAATGTGTATAAGTTTAATTTTGATTTAACATGTTATTGTGAATGTTTTAAGTTGTTATTTTGCTAACACTAATGCATATTTGGATGCACAAATTTTGTGTTTAATGTGTTTTGCAGAAAGCCGATACTGGAAGTTCAGGAGCATCATCATCTAGACAGCTTGCTCCAGCACCAGAACCAGAACCAGAAATGCAACACGAGCCAGAACCCGAACAAGAACCACAACAGGAACCACAACAACAGCCTGATCAACACGTACCTTATTATGATCCGGTACAGTTTGTTAATGAATTCATAGTATTTCTGATGAGGCTGCCAGTAGAATACCCAACGATTCCTGAGCACACTTTGCATCCTAATCTGAGATTTGATAGAAGATGGAGGGATTACGAGACAAATCAAAGGAACAAATTCAGATTGGTAACTAAAAATGTAGAGGTGCCAAGGGTAATCGATTGGGATCCTTTAGAAAGAGTTCAGCTAGCTAATAGAGTCAGACTGCTACTGATTCAGAGGTACGGGAACTCTTCTTTTACAGATTGGGAACGTCTTTTCACCATTCGTAGACCTGTATATAAGGAATGGTGTGTTGAGCTCATGAGTACTGTATCACTTGATACAAATATAGTTAGAATAGATGATAGAAGATTTCTTAGGTTTATCCTTGGCGGTAGGATGTACAGAATGTCCATGCTGGACATGGCCAGGGCTTTACAGATATATACTCCTGGTGAGTTGCTACTACCCGATTGTACAAATTTGATTCATTATGGTGAAAGGGTAGATAGCAACTTTGACGCTGACGCCATTTGGAGGCGTATGTCACATTTTGATGTTTTTACACGAGCAGGAGGACACTCCTATACACATATTGACAGAGCCGAACTTCGTATCATTCATAGATTTTTGGCTAACTCGATTACACAAAGAGGTAACAATAAAGAAAAAATAACCTTACATGATTTATTCTACCTAAAGTGTATTCGGGATCCTAGAAGCTTTGTCAATATCCCTTACTGTGTTGGTTTTTATTTATCTAAAATGGTAGAAGGAATGCAGGACGGGAGTATAATAGGAGGAGGTATTTTTGTTACTCTCATTGGAGAGTATTTAGGTGTTGATAGGAACCAAGGGGATCCATTACAGCTTTGTAGAGAACAGGTTGAGCCTTTAGGATTGAAAGTTTATATGGGTGCTAAGGTATTGAAAAGTAGACGCAACCAGGCAGTACCCTATGAGGGCCCTCATCCACAGGTAGAAAGGGGCTCAGACGAGGAAATGGAGGAAGCGGAGGAATTAGGGATGTCTTTCGAGATGCTATTCTTGACGTCCACATTCGTATAGATGAGGAAGCAATGACGAGCGCGGCCAGACATAGTATGTATGAGCCGTGGAACTCCGAGCGAGTATACGAGGATTATAGGCGACGCCAACACGATAGCTGGTTAGTTCATCAGCACCAAATCATGAGCCAACTATCATATCAGGTACCAAATAATTACGTGCCTACTCGACCTACTCATTTTCCGCCACACATCCCCGACATCCGACCACCCTTTAACCGGTATGACTATAACCAAGCCTATCAGGACACCTATAACCAACAATGGAACCCACCTGACGAGATGAACTGGAACCCCTATCCAGACTGATTTAGTTCCGTTGGTTATTTTTATGATTTTTATGTTTTTTATCTTTTTAATTATTCATGTTTAAACTTATGTTATTGGATATATTTATGTAATTTTTATCATTTTTATTATTATTGTGTACTAATATTTCACATTTAGGATTTGAAAGTGGGATATTAAGTCCCATTTCAAATTGTCATGCATGTTTATATTTGTATTGTATGTATATTGTTGATTGTACAAAACAGGGTAAAACAGCGCATTTTCAAAGACTGGCATTAAGTTCAGCAAAAGCTAGTTTTGACGACAAAACGAAAAACAAATGTGATGTATCAATAGACGGAATGAACAAATGATGTGCACCATTTATCATTCAGCAAACAAACGCCAATATGTTTGGAAACTTTGGTAAAATTTAATCATTTTTCTACGCTAATCACCCTCAATAATTTAAATTGTTACTGATTTCTTGCAAATGAGGGCATTGTAAGATCTTAAATGTGGGAAGGGGTTAAATTCTTTCGGAATTTTAAAAAAAAATTTAACTTAAAACACTTGGTTACCATTAAAAATACTAGTAACGCAGTAGTTGTATTAGAATCTAGTGCTCTCTGATAATAAAGAACAGCCCTAGTCTTATATACTGACTACCCAATTCTAGTAAAAATTTTCAAAATTTTCAATTAAATGAATTCAAAATCATGTTTATACATATTTATGAACGATAAAACTAGGTGTTAACACCGAAATTATTGTTACCTCGGAAAGGACATAAATTGAGAAACAAACCAAAATGTTAGAATTCATTTAAAATAGAATAGAGGACAATAAAAAGGCAAATAAAAGAAAATAAAAGCCAAGTGTGGGAAAATTTACCAAGTTATTTTAAACATATGTCACATATTTCTGTAACAAATAATTGAAGATACTTTTGCTTTGGACTAATCTAAAAAGTTTTACCCGATTTACTGAAATATTTTTGAAAGAATAGATGGATCTACACGATGAATCAATTCCATCATTAAAAGGAAGTAAAGTCTTTCGAAAAAGAAATGCGCTTCTTGATTTAGGTCAAGAAGTTGTCGTCCAGACCAGCTGTAGGTTGACGAAAAATCAAGAAAAGTCATCTCAAAAATCAGCAGGAAATCCACGGACCTCAGCATTAAACAGGGTCGCCATGTGGTCAGACTTATCCTAACCATGAGAGGATCTATCTTGTAAAATGGGGAAGACGCCGTGCAAATTAGCTGGATAAGACTAATGAATCAGATCCCCAGAAAGGATAATCTCCTTTAAAAGATCAAAAATCAGCTTTTAAGACTGATATTACTCAATCCTAGAGATTGACCTTAAAGATTGAGAATTACAAACTCATGGAATTCAATGATATCTAAACTCGAGCTTGAACGAGAAAATATTTTGATCAAAATCTCAAACCGATTTGTTTTCTGAAAACCCATTTTTCAATGCGTTCATTACCATTGAACGTAAAATCCTAGGAATTCACCTAGAATTCATTAGGTCACCTGAACCAAATCGGGTGTCAACCGTAAGAACGGTGGTTGCATAGCATGGTTAAAGACAGGACCTTGTGCCAGACCGAAAAATTATAAGGGTGAGCTTTACTATTGCTCCTACAAAGGATAGTAATTGCGTCCGACACGTTATAAGACCATAATTAAAAGCATGTCAGGGGACATTGCCTTAACAGTTGCTTGATTCAACGCTTTCCTTTACAACCGGACGGTAGTTTACCGAAAGGTAATATACGAAACAAGTATACTGGACGTGTTGCTTTCCCAATACAAGGTTAGCAAGTGGGTGACACAAAACCACAAGTTTTGAGCTAAAATTTTCAAATCTGAAACCCACCAAACCCACAAAAAGAATTTGCAAACACCAGTGAAGGATTATTCCGGAAAACTTATCTAGGGTAAAAATTAGATTTAATTTTCAAAAGATCAATTTTTTTCATAAAGATCCAATTTCCTTAAAGGATCTAAATTTTATAGTCATGTGGGACTGTAAACCACATCGTTACTACCATTGTTTATACCGCCGTATAGAAATCACTGATGTACAAAGTGTGAAGAATAAAGAGGTGATTCTAGTATTTCAAGACTATATTGCTTGAGGACAAGCAACACTCAAGTGTGGGAATATTTGATAATGCTAAAAACGAACATATATTTCATAGCATTATCCCTCAAGAAAGACAAGCTTTTAGTTGCAACTGTTCTATTTACAAGTGATATTAGTTTAAATAATAAAAGGTGAAGACAAAAGACAGATTCGACGAATTGAAGACGCAAACGACCAAAAAGCTCAAAAGTACAAAGTACAATCAAAGAGGTTCCAATTATTGATAAGAAACGTCTCAGAATTACAAGAGTACAAGATTCAAAACGCAAAGTACAAGATATTAAATTGTACGCAAGGACGTTCGAAAATCCGGAACCGGGACCAGAGTCAACTCTCAACGCTCGACGCAACGGACTAAAAATTACAAGTCAACGGAGTACAAGAATATAATATAATATAATATATAATTAAATTTAATTATATATATTATATTATATAATAAATAAATAAGCAGCCCACGTTTTTAAAGACTTTTGAGCCTCCCCAGCTGGCCATGCGATCGCATGGCCTTGAAGGGCAAAGCTCATGCGATCGCATGAGGCCCTTTTTCTGGCCACAGCCCTATAAATTCGCGTGTTTGGTTCATCATAATCCATCATATATCCATCCAACTCTCAACGTATTATATATATATATATTATAATTTTAATTTTAATTTTAATTCTAATAATAAGGGTATGTTAGCGCATATTGTAAGGGTGTAAGTCGAAATTCTGTCCGTGTAACGCTACGCTATTTTTAATCATTGTAAGTTATGTTCAACCTTTTTAATTTAATGTCTCGTAGCTAAGTTATTATTATGCTTATTTAATCCGAAGTAATCGTGATGTTGGGCTAAAAATACTAAATTTGGGTAATTGGGCTTTGTACCATAATTGGGGTTTAGACAAAAGAACGACACTTGTGGAAATTAGACTATGGGCTATTAATGGGCTTTATATTTGTTTAACTAAATGATAGTTTGTTAATTTTAATATAAAGATTTACAATTGGACGTCCCTATAAATAACCATATACACTCGATCGGACACGATGGGCGGGATATTTATATGTACGAATAATCGTTCATTTAATCGGACACGGGAATGGATTAATAGTCACTAGAATTATTAAAACAGGGGTGAAATTATGTACAAGGACACTTGGCATAATTGATAACAAAGTATTAAAACATTGGGTTACACGCAGTCGATAACCTGGTGTAATTATTAAACAAAGTATTAAAACCTTGTTACAGTTTAAGTCCCCAATTAGTTGGAATATTTGACTTCGGGTATAAGGATAATTTGACGAGGACACTCGCACTTTATATTTATGACTGATGGACTGTTATGGACAAAAACCAGACGGACATATTGAATAATCCAGGACAAAGGACAATTAACCCATGGGCATAAAACTAAAATCAACGCGTCAAACATCATGATTACGGAAGTTTAAATAAGCATAATTCCTTTATTTTCATATTTAATTGCACTTCTAATTATTGCACTTTTATTTATTGTTATTGTATTTAATTGCACTTTTAATTATCGTACTTTTAATTTATCGCAAGTTTATTTTATCGCACTTTTATTTATCGCAATTTCATTATCGTTATTTACTTTAAGCTTTAATTTAAGTCTTTTATTTATTTATTATTTTACATTAGGTTTTAACTGCGACTAAGTTTTAAAAATCGACAAACCGGTCATTAAACGGTAAAAACCCCCTTTATAATAATAATATTACTTATATATATATTTGTATTTTTATAAATTAAAACTAATATAGCGTTAAGCTTTGTTTAAAGATTTCCCTGTGGAACGAACCGGACTTACTAAAAACTACACTACTGTACGATTAGGTACACTGCCTATAAGTGTTGTAGCAAGGTTTAAGTATATCCATTCTATAAATAAATAAATATCTTGTGTAAAATTGTATCGTATTTAATAGTTTTCCCTAGTAAAATATAAGCTATTTCATATACACCTCTACGCACATCACCGATCACCATACATAAAAAGACAAGTAGACATTGGGGCAGGTTTTATTAAGGCAGAGTATAAAATTCTAAGATACATCAAATCTTTCAAGCTAAGTGCATGGTAAAAATACTTGGGAAATTTTAATAATTTGTATTTTAAATACCTTAAATATATATAAATATTTAATTCTACTGATGTTGTTTCAGGGAACAAGTATTTGGAAGTGAGAAGGTGAACGGGCATTGCTTCAGCATGTGTATGGCTAGTTTGATATATCGAGCTAAGTTGTTTGCCTCCATTGTCGATGTTTGGTCATCAATATTGAATGAGGAAGAAAAGACAATTGATCTGACCAAGCCACAAAGATTTTATTTGACAACTTCAATTTTTGTAAGTTTATAAAAATAATATTCATTTATATAATTTATAACAAGAAAAAAAAATGCATTGAGTAAAAATTGTGATTAAATTTTATGTTAACGTATAGGCAGAGGGAATGCTTGAGAATCAATCAGAGGAAAACCAAAATAAATTCAATTCAAGAGTTGATGATATTCTGAAATATTGGCCCAAGGCAGCTAAATTTGAAAATTATGATCTGGTATGAAATAACAAATATTTTGCTAACTAGCTAAATTAAATATACAGTAATATTTTATAAAATCATGTATGATATTGCAGGTCTTCTTTCCGATATGTGTTGAAGATCATTACTATATTATAGTATTCAACATGAAGAACGGAAAGATTGAACTTATCGATAATGTAAAAGCTGACCTTCAATTCAAGGACCAGTATGGAAACGTTCCAGAAAATGTAGTATGTAGAATTTTTAAATAATATTACATATGCTGAATGATATTAAAAGTAAATAAACTTTATTATTATAACAAAAATTTTAATCAATTTTTATTATTACAACGATTTAATATATTGATTTGTACAAGTTATAGGTGCTTTACTTCATGAATTATTTAAAAAAGGTTGGAAGTATGTACTACAAAAGATTTTTCGGTAAAGAGGTTGTGTTAAAGGAAACGAAATGGATGACTGAAGACAATCAAATTGACTGTGGTATTTTTGCTATGAGACACATGGAATGCTACAGAGGAGAAGAGAAGTGGTATTGTGGATTAGTGGATGAATCAAATTTTCAGAAAAAGCAGCTTATGAGCCTGAGATCGCATTATGCACTTAAGATTTTGACACACGATTTGAATGAACTAAAATCAGAGTTTTTGCAGAAATTGAAGAGTTATGAAGAAACAACAAGTGATAAAATCAAGAAGCAGACTGTGGACAAAGCGAAGGCACAAGCACTGAACAAGATTGATAAATGGCATAAGAGAAAATAGAATGTATTCTATTTCATCATTAGTATGTAAAACAATTTATATTTTGAATTCTGTATTAACCGTATTGTGTGAATCATTTAGCATGATATATTAACGGTATTTTGTAAATCGTTTAACCTGCGTATTATAAGATATTATGTTGATGTTAGTTAATATGGTTCACATTAATATTTTACTAGGTACACGCTTTGTTATACGTAAAGTAAATTACACCAGTTTGTTATTATATACATTAATCGTTTTCTACTTAGCGATTTTGTAATCGTTGACTGAATTACACTAATTGATGCATACAGTATACACATTTGATGTTAAATAAGATGAAGCTAACTACCATATTGATTAAAAAGTCCAAGGCTAAGTAACATTACATGCATTGAATATTATGTACTAAGTAAACTTAATACATAATAACATTACACACATTGAATATTATGTATTAACTAAACTAAATACATACTAACATTACATACATTGAATATTGTGTATTAAGTACTTAATACATACTAACATTACATGCATTGCATATTATGTTTTAAGCATGAATTGAACATCAAGTATTAAGCATGATGACATAATAACATTACATGCATTGCATATTATGTTTTACGCATGAATTGAACATCAAGTATTAAGCATGATGACATAATAACTGTTGGTATAAGTAAACATATGAGATGCAATAATACTCGATCTAAAACATAAACACATTTGAGTCTGAAAAACTTAAAACATTCAATGTAAGTAATGGTATGATCTTTAATAACACGCAGTCTAAAACATGTAAAAATTAAGGATAAACAATCAATCTTGAGATTCACCAACTTCTTCAAGTTGTTCATCCATCGAGTCATATTCTTCATCATCTTCATCATCTTCATCAACAAGCTTCATCTTTTGTTTACCAGCATTTCTTTTGTCACAACTTCTCCTATTATGACCAAGAATACCACATTTTTTGCAAGCCCTCTGCTTCTTACCATTTCTCTCAATAGCAGGTAAGTATCTCTTGTTACTACTCTCACCTTTGTTACTTCTCTCACCTTTGTTACGCACGCCCTTTGGACCATGAACATTAGCAAGAGCTGGCCTAGGGAAACCATACAACTACTCAATTGCAGCAAATCTAGAAGGCGCTGTATCATCATCCGGATTAAAAAATTCACTAATAAACACATCAAACTTGTCTCTTAACAGCTCAAGTTTTTCAGTATCATCCTTCAAGAAAAAGAGTGCTTTTCTAAATTTATTGAGCAGCTCTTTCTTAACCCTATAAGATGCAACAAACGGATTTAACTCAGAAGCTATGGAATTGAATACTTCAGACGCTCCCTTTGACCATCTCTTCAGAATATATCGATCAGGAATAGCATGAACTTCATTTATATAATAAACAACGAAAACATGACGACACAAACGTCCTTCACGTACAAACAACAAACACGAGCAATCACATTCAAATGTCTTCTCATTAAATTCAACCTGAAAAACAAAAATTGGAATGCAAACATTTAAAAATAATTTAAACAGCAAAACATGCATCACAGATAATTATATTAAAACAAACATAAAAAGTTGAAAATATTGTATACTTACATGGTAATCCCACTTAGGACGTGGTTCAGGAAACTTTTCTTGAATTACACAAATTAGCTTATCTCCTTCAACTCTAGAATTTGTTTGATAGCATGAAGAGGAAGATCTGCAGATTTCATCTTGAACAAGTAAAAAAAAACTAGGGGTATATATATCCCTAGCATGTTTCTCAATGCGCCGAGTTGTTGCAAGTTTAACCAATTTGTTCTCCATTTCATATTCAAGAAGACGATTAGTATGTCTTTGCCTTTCCATTGCCGCCTCAAACCTTGAATAAAAATCAACTAAAGTAGAACATCTGTTCTTGCATTTACTGAAAAATGCATTCTCACTCTCTGAAAGTGAAGAAGTTCTCATCAAAGCATTCATAGGGGTATCCATGAAGAAGCATGGTACCCACATCTCTTTAATTTTGTACATGTCATTGAACCATCTAACTTCATGCAATTTATAGTCATCAATCAATGATTTCCAACGAGTCTCAAACTTTTCAGGTGTTTGTTGTTGATTCCAGAAAATTAAATTCATACGATCGCGAAAATTAGGAGTATCATACAATTCGTGGCCAACCTAAAAAAATATAAAACTAACATAAAAAAAAAGTTGAAAAAAGGCAAGTAATAAAAAGTAAGAAAACAAAAGGTTAAAAACATAAAACCTTATCACGCAGCTTGGAACTTATATGCCACATGCACAATCGGTGTTTTGCATGTTTAAATTTCAAATCAATAGCCTCTTTCATTGCAGGATCATGATCGGTGACAACTAATGAAGGTTCATTCCCAAAAGTTTTCAAGAAACAGTCTAGAAACCAGTTAAACGATTCAATACTTTCACCAGTAAGTAGAGCAGCACCAAAACTGTAACAACCCGCACTTTTTCGATCATTCTATACTTATAAGATTAATATTTACATAAATTAAACCTTGCCAACATAATAAGCAATCCAAATTGTCGAGACTTATATTTCCGAAAAGAGTTTTACACAACGTTTGACTGTCTAGTTTGACCGATGATATCACGAACTATACAATATATGATAATTATACGTTTGTGTATATATATGTATATATACATATTTAACATGATTAATGAATGTTTTAATATCTCATTTTGTATTAATAACAACAAGTTACAAGTATATTTTGAAACTACTAACTTAAGTTTTCAAAACGATAACTATACGTAACGTTATTTGACATAAATACTTAAGACTTATAATGTTATACATATATCGTATAAGTAATGTATTTAATCACTTTTAAAGACTTAAATACATAAAACTATATAAGTGTATTCACAAAAGATAGCTATATTTGAATCCTCATTCCATTTTTCACAAAATTTCTATACGTATACCTAGAGTATTTGTACTCGTATCATACCTAGCTTCTAGATGTATTTACTATTGGTATATACCAATAGGAAATACCAATGATCAGCCATGAATGATTAAGGGACATGATAACAACTTGTGGGAACCATCTTTAGTCATTTATCAAGACTTATTTGTAACAAAACAAAGTTATACATATCATGTATCTATATATCACGTTTTTATATGTGTATATATATACATGCTCATTTCCATTTTCTTCACTAGATCACTAACTCTAAAACACACACACTTATGAGCCTTAAACCCCTTAATCATCTCAGCTCACATCTATGAAAATCTAGCTTCAGAAACCATACTAAAACACCATAAGAAAACCATACAAAAACACTTCAAGAAAACCTTCCAAGAACACCAACTTACTTCCAATCTTTCATCCACTTCCAACACCCTTTTGATTCTAGCTTCTTACTCCTCTTTTACAGCAACTTCATCCAAGGAACTTGAGGTAGAATCTATGCTTATAACCTTATTCGATTCATATATATATAGCTATCTTATTTTGTGGTACAAAAGTTTAACAACAAGAACATAGTTTGAATGTTTTCAAACTTGTTTGCAAACTAAATAGATCCTTCTAATTTAACTTTTAAAATACTTCAAGACATGTAACATAACTTATTTATATGTTAATTTAACAAGGTAAAACTTGGTTTTTCAAAGTATAAGTATTTTTGGAAAAATGGTCATTAAATGATTTTGTTGTAACAAAAATGTTTAACTTCATATGTTTCACTAAACTTTCACCTATGCCGTATGATTTTGAATACAAACCAAGGTATTTACAGTTCATAGTCTTAAAGAAGAACTCGATCCAAGAAGATGGCAATTTGAATCAACGAAAACGGACTTGTAACGAAGAAACTATGACCGAAACAAAATTGGTTATCCAAGACTTAATTGACTTCGGGATTCATTGGAAAAATTTACATAAAATCACATCTTTATAAGATAACATGATATTTTATATATATGTACTCATAATTCAATTTCATATGGTTCAGGATCACCCGTAAGCAACACGAGAAGATTAATCATAAGATCCCATGATTGTACGCAACACGTCATTTGACAACACCGGTACCATGGGTCAAGATTAATCTCGACCAATACATATACGATGGGGTTTTATTTATTTCGTTGGGGGTTTTATTTATTTCATTGCGGGTATATTAAACATCTAAAAATGAACCATTAAAATTGAATTACTAACAACGAACTGCTAACTACGGACTAAGGAATTATTCAAAGTATTAAAAGTATAACAAGTATATATATGTGACGTTTGTTTAAAAAGAAAAGGTATTGATATATTATATATGGATAGGTTCGTGATATCAACCGGAAGACCGAGTCAAATTATTTATATCATCAAGACAAGAGTGAGTATATAGTCCCACTTTTAAACTCTAAATATTTCGGGATGAGAATACATGTATTTTATGTTTTACGTTATGGACACAAGTAACTGAAAAATATATTCTACGTTGAGTTGTACCACTGGCATACTTCCCTGTAGCTTGGTAACTAATATTTACAGCGGTATTGTAAACGCGAATCCTGTTGATAGATCTATCGGGCCTGACAACCCCAACCGGACTGGACGACCAGTATTCAACGGTTGCACAGTACTTCGTTTTGTGACTACACTTGGTACGGTGTAGTAAGATTTCATATTAAAGGGAATATGCGACGTGAAAAATGTTAAGTATGGTTACCAAGTGCTCAACCACTTAGAATACTTTTATGAAACTGTTTATATACGAAATCTTGTGGTCTATATATATATTGCTGCCGGCACTAAACCTATATCTCACCAACTTTATGTTGACCTTTTTAAAACATGTTTATTCTCAGGTGATTTCTAAAGCTTCCGCTGCATCATGTTGGATCTAACCAGGATCTTGCGTACGCATGTTTGTGTCAAAAATAAAACTGCATATCCGAGATGTTGTACTGTAAAATATGCTAGAAACCGTGTTGTTGTCATCATTTGTAAAGTTTGTAAGTCGAAGATTATCGCTAAACGTTAATCTTCTTTTTATTGTCTTAAGCTTGTAACAAAAATAATGGTTATGGTTTGCAATGTATAATATATGCAGTTTTCTTTCAAAAATGTCTCATATAGAGGTCAATACCTCGCAATGAAATCATACGTTATCTAACGCGTTCTTATGGTTAAGGACGGGTTATGACATGTGGTATCAGAGCGTTGGTCTTAGCGAACCAGGTTTGCATTAGTGTGTCTAACCAAGAAGTCGTTAGGATACATTAGTAAAGTCTGGACTTTGACCGGGTCTGATTTAAAAACCATTGCTTATCACTGTTGGTTAAAAATTTATATGTAAATATTATGTAAGTACTAATGGGTTAGTTGTTATGTGATAGATGTCGGGCTCGAAACTTATTATCACATTCAGCGACTCCGAATCAGAACCTTCAGATTGTGTTTCAGTCATTAACATATCCGATGACGAAAGTGGTATTTTTGGGGAAGACTCACAATTTCCGGATGAACCAACTATAGAAATATCGGAAAGTGAACCCGAGGAGGAAAGTGAACCCGAGGAGGAAAGTGAACCCGAGGAGGAAAGTGAACCCGAGGAAGAAATACAGGAAATTACAAAAGACGAGTTCGAACAAGGAAAGAAACGAAAAGCTAGTGAATTAGAAAATCCAAATCCCGAGTTTAATGAGAATGATGTGGCACCAATTCCACACAACACTACCACCCCTATTCCCGCTATTCCTATTAGTGCTATCCCTGCATCTAGTTCTTCGGCACCTCAGCCAAAACGTAGGGAGACAGCTAGGATTCGCGTTGGGGGATTCCCTGGACATAAATGTTTTGGGAAATAGACCAAATGATGCGCTGCCGTATTAAACCATGGAATCACATAATGTTTTGTATAATATTATTAGTGTGGTTTGTTTAAAGTTTGATGTAAGCATATGTAAAATAGCGAAGTATGAAATGCAATAATTTTCCATGGTTAAGTATTATTTAGATTGTAGTAATTGATTCTGTACTAAGCTATTAAGTATGAACATTAACGGGTAGGTACTACCCAAGATATAATTATAAAACGCTAATAAGAAGAAAAGGCTTTTATAATAATACCTGGTTCATATTATTAACAAGCTATAAATGTACTATAAATACACACTACATCTATAATATTCCATGTGAATAATTATTTTCTTTCATTAGGAAATGGCGCGATTGAATCGAATGACGGAACAAGAACTCGAGGAACTCATCAACCAGCGAGTGAACGATAGAATGCTATGGGTCGAAGCTGCAAGAGCTGCTGCAGTTAACCCAAATCCTCGTGTAGGATGCTCCTACAAGACGTTTCAAGCTTGCAAGCCATCATCATTCAGTGGAACGGAAGGACCGATTGGTTTAACCCGATGGATAGAAAAGATGGAGACGGTGTTCAAAATCAGTGGTTGTGATGAAAAAGACATGACCAAGTTTGCATCGTGCACTTTACAAGATAGTGCACTCACATGGTGGAAGAATTATGTGAAGGCGGTAGGAGGAGATGTAGCTTATGATACTCCATGGGAAGAATTCAAAGCAATGATAATCACCGAGTATTGTCCAAGGAATGAGGTTATTAAGTTAGAAGATGAGTTACGAAGTTTGAAGGTGGTTGGTACTGAAATCACCAACTACAATCAGCGATTCATGGAATTGGTTTTACTATGTCCTGAATTGGTTCCAACCGAAGCACGGAAGATTGAAATGTACAAAGGTGGTTTGCCCAAAAAGGTCAAGGCAAACGTTACGGCGTCGAAACCTAAGACAATTCATGAAGCTATAACCATGGCGAACGAGTTAATGGATCAGATCATTCTGGATAAGAAAGCATTCACTACTGAGGTGAAGGTATCGAGTAACAAAAGGAAGTGGAACGGAAATTATGATCGAGGTTACCAACAGCAATCTTTTAAGAAACCAGAAACCCCGAAAGGTGCGGGTAGCGGTTCAGGTTTTGGTTACAAAGGACAAAGTCCTTTATGCAACCGTTGTCACAAACATCATTTTGGTTACTGTAGTGTGTTGTGCACTAAATGCAATAGACAGGGACATCTTGCTGAAGATTGTAAGGCTCTCGTTACAAATGCAAATGGTAACAAGACTCCTGCCACCAACGCAAGTAGAACTGCTTTGGCTAACATTACTTGTTTTGGGTGTGGAAAACAAGGTCACTATAAGAGCCAGTGCCCGAATCCAGAAAAGAATGGCGGACCTGCACGTGGAAGAGCGTTTGTTATTAATGCTAGAGAGGCACGTGAAGACCCGGAGCTTGTTACGGGTACGTTTACCATTAATAACTTATCAGCATCTATTTTATTTGATACTGGCGCCGATAGAAGTTACGTGTGTATAAATTTTTACACTAAATTGAATTGTTCATCATTACCTCTGGATGCTAAGTACTTGATTGAGTTAGCTAATGGTAAACTAATTAAAGCCGATAAAATTTGTCGTGATTGTGAAATAAATCTAGCCGGAGAAACGTTTAAAATCGACTTAATACCCGTAGAATTAGGAGGTTTTGATGTAATAGTCGGCATGGACTGGATGTCCAAAGTAGGAGCGGAAGTTGTGTGTGCCAAGAAAGCAATTCGTATTCCTGGTAAGGATAAAATGCCAGTGATGATTTATGGAGAGAAGGGTAATTCAAAGCTAAAACTCATTAGCTGTTTGAAAGCCAAGAAGTGTTTAGAAAAGGGATGTTACGCTATTTTAGCACATGTTAATAAAGTCGAAAAGAAAGAAAAGTGTATTAACGACGTGCCTGTGGCAAGAGATTTTCCTGAAGTTTTTCCGGAAGAATTGCCGGGATTACCTCCATTTAGATCGGTGGAATTTCAAATAGATTTAGTACCAGGAGCTGCACCAGTGGCTCGTGCTCCATATAGACTTGCACCGTCCGAGTTAAAAGAACTTCAAAGTCAGTTAAAAGAATTACTGGACCGTGGATTCATACGACCGAGTACTTCACCGTGGGGAGCTCCAATTTTGTTTGTTAAGAAGAAAGATGGATCTTTTAGGATGTGTATAGACTATCGTGAATTAAATAAGTTAACTATCAAGAATCGGTATCCACTACCGAGAATTGATGACTTATTTGATCAATTGCAAGGATCATGTGTTTATTCAAAAATCGACTTAAGATCGGGCTATCATCAACTACGCGTCAAAGAAGAGGACATTCCGAAAACTGCTTTTCGAACACGTTATGGTCATTACGAATTTTTGGTTATGCCGTTTGGATTGACGAATGCGCCAGCTGTATTCATGGACCTCATGAATCGAGTTTGTAGTCCGTATTTAGATAAGTTTGTTATCGTTTTCATTGATGATATTCTTATCTATTCCAAGAGTGAGCAAGAGCATGAAGAGCATTTAAGGTTGATACTGGAGTTGTTGAGAAAAGAACAACTTTATGCTAAATTTTCTAAGTGTGCTTTCTGGTTGAAAGAAGTGCAATTTCTTGGTCACGTTGTTAATAACGAAGGAATTCAGGTTGATCCAGCAAAAACTGAAGCTATTGAAAAATGGGAGACTCCTAAGACACCAACGCAGATACGCCAATTTTTGGGTTTAGCCGGTTATTATAGAAGGTTTATTCAAGATTTTTCCCGAATAGCTAAGCCGTTGACAGCGTTAACGCAAAAAGGGAAGAAATATGAATGGACCTCTGAGCAGGAGAACGCATTTCAAATACTGAAGAAGAAGTTAACTACGGCTCCTATATTATCGTTACCAGAAGGGAACGATGATTTCGAAATATATTGTGACGCTTCGCGACAAGGTTTTGGTTGTGTTCTTATGCAACGGAAGAAAGTGATTGCATTTGCATCCCTGAAATGTCCCGTTCTTATTGATTAAAAACGTTCCATATTAATTGATTTCGTTGCGAGGTTTTGACCTCTATATGAGACGTTTTTCAAAGACTGCATTCATTTTTAAACAAACCATAACCTTTATTTCATCAATAAAGGTTTAAAAAGCTTTACGTAGATTATCAAATAATGATAATCTAAAATATCCTGTTTACACACGACCATTACATAATGGTTTACAATACAAATATGTTACAACAAAATAAGTTTCTTGAATGCAGTTTTTACACAATATCATACAAGCATGGACTCCAAATCTTGTCCTTATTTAAGTATGCGACAGCGGAAGCTCTTAATAATCACCTGAGAATAAACATGCTTAAAACGTCAACAAAAATGTTGGTGAGTTATAGGTTTAACCTATATATATCAAATCGTAACAATAGACCACAAGATTTCATATTTCAATACACATCCCATACATAGAGATAAAAATCATTCATATGGTGAACACCTGGTAACCGACAATAACAAGATGCATATATAAGAATATCCCCATCATTCCGGGACACCCTTCGGATATGATATAAATTTCGAAGTACTAAAGCATCCGGTACTTTGGATGGGGTTTGTTAGGCCCAATAGATCTATCTTTAGGATTCGCGTCAATTAGGGTGTCTGTTCCCTAATTCTTAGATTACCAGACTTAATAAAAAGGGGCATATTCGATTTCGATAATTCAACCATAGAATGTAGTTTCACGTACTTGTGTCTATTTTGTAAATCATTTATAAAACCTGCATGTATTCTCATCCCAAAAATATTAGATTTTAAAAGTGGGACTATAACTCACTTTCACAGATTTTTACTTCGTCGGGAAGTAAGACTTGGCCACTGTTGATTCACGAACCTATAACAATATATACATATATATTAAAGTATGTTCAAAATATATTTACAACACTTTTAATATATTTTGATGTTTTAAGTTTATTAAGTCAGCTGTCCTCGTTAGTAACCTATAACTAGTTGTCCACAGTTAGATGTACAGAAATAAATCGATAAATATTATCTTGAATCAATCCACGACCCAGTGTATACGTATCTCAGTATTGATCACAACTCAAACTATATATATTTTGGAATCAACCTCAACCCTGTATAGCTAACTCCAACATTCACATATAGAGTGTCTATGGTTGTTCCGAAATATATATAGATGTGTCGACATGATAGGTCGAAACATTGTATACGTGTCTATGGTATCTCAAGATTACATAATATACAATACAAGTTTATTAAGTTATGGTTGGAATAGATTTGTTACCAATTTTCACGTAGCTAAAAAGAGAAAAATTATCCAATCTTGTTTTACCCATAACTTCTTCATTTTAAATCCGTTTTGAGTGAATCAAATTGCTATGGTTTCATATTGAACTATATTTTATGAATCTAAACAGAAAAAGTATAGGTTTATAGTCGGAAAAATAAGTTACAAGTCGTTTTTGTAAAGGTAGTCATTTCAGTCGAAAGAACGACGTCTAGATGACCATTTTAGAAAACATACTTCCACTTTGAGTTTAACCATAATTTTTGGATATAGTTTCATGTTCATAATAAAAATCATTTTCTCAGAATAACAACTTTTAAATCAAAGTTTATCATAGTTTTTAATTAACTAACCCAAAACAGCCCGCGGTGTTACTACGACGGCGTAAATCCGGTTTTACGGTGTTTTTCGTGTTTCCAGGTTTTAAATCATTAAGTTAGCATATCATATAGATATAGAACATGTGTTTAGTTGATTTTAAAAGTCAAGTTAGAAGGATTAACTTTTGTTTGCGAACAAGTTTAGAATTAACTAAACTATGTTCTAGTGATTACAAGTTTAAACCTTCGAATAAGATAGCTTTATATGTATGAATCGAATGATGTTATGAACATCATTACTACCTTAAGTTCCTTGGATGAACCTACTGGAAAAGAGAAAAATGGATCTAGCTTCAATGGATCCTTGGATGGCTCGAAGTTCTTGAAGCAGAATCATGACACGAAAACAAGTTCAAGTAAGATCATCACTTGAAATAAGATTGTTATAGTTATAGAAATTGAACCAAAGTTTGAATATGATTATTACCTTGTATTAGAATGATAACCTACTGTAAGAAACAAAGATTTCTTGAGGTTGGATGATTACCTTACAAGATTGGAAGTGAGCTAGCAAACTTGAAAGTATTCTTGATTTTATGAAACTAGAACTTTTGGAATTTATGAAGAACACTTAGAAATTGAAGATAGAACTTGAGAGAGATCAATTAGATGAAGAAAATTGAAGAATGAAAGTGTTTGTAGGTGTTTTTGGTCGTTGGTGTATGGATTAGATATAAAGGATATGTAATTTTGTTTTCATGTAAATAAGTCATGAATGATTACTCATATTTTTGTAATTTTATGAGATATTTCATGCTAGTTGCCAAATGATGGTTCCCACATGTGTTAGGTGACTCACATGGGCTGCTAAGAGCTGATCATTGGAGTGTATATACCAATAGTACATACATCTAAAAGCTGTGTATTGTACGAGTACGAATACGGGTGCATACGAGTAGAATTGTTGATGAAACTGAACGAGGATGTAATTGTAAGCATTTTTGTTAAGTAGAAGTATTTTGATAAGTGTATTGAAGTCTTTCAAAAGTGTATAAAAACATATTAAAACACTACATGTATATACATTTTAACTGAGTCGTTAAGTCATCGTTAATCGTTACATGTAAGTGTTGTTTTGAAACCTTTAGGTTAACGATCTTGTTAAATGTTGTTAACCCAATGTTTATAATATCAAAAGAGATTTTAAATTATTATATTATCATGATATTATGATGTACGAATATCTCTTAATATGATATATATACATTAAATGTCGTTACAACGATAAACGTTACATATATGCCTCGTTTCAAAATCATTAAGTTAGTAGTCTTGTTTTTACATATGTAGTTCATTGTTAATATAATTAATGATATGTTTACTTATCATAATATCATGTTAACTATATATATAACCATATATATGTCATCATATAGTTTTTTTTACAAGTTTTAACGTTCGTGAATCACCGGTCAACTTGGGTGGTCAATTGTCTATATGAAACCTATTTCAATTAATCAAGTCTTAACAAGTTTGATTGCTTAACATGTTGGAAACATTTAATCATGTAAACATCAATCTCAATTAATATATATAAACATGGAAAAGTTCGGGTCACTACAGTACCTACCCGTTAAATAAATTTCGTCCCGAAATTTTAAGCTGTTGAAGGTGTTGACGAATCTTCTGGAAATAGATGCGGGTATTTCTTCTTCATCTGATCTTCACGCTCCCAGGTGAACTCGGGTCCTCTACGAGCATTCCATCGAACCTTAACAATTGGTATCTTGTTTTGCTTAAGTCTTTTAACCTCACGATCCATTATTTCGACGGGTTCTTCGATGAATTGGAGTTTTTCGTTGATTTGGATTTCATCTAACGGAATAGTGAGATCTTCTTTAGCAAAACATTTCTTCAAATTCGAGACGTGGAAAGTGTTATGTACAGCCGCGAGTTGTTGAGGTAACTCAAGTCGGTAAGCTACTAGTCCGACACGATCAATAATCTTGAATGGTCCAATATACCTTGGATTTAATTTCCCTCGTTTACCAAATCGAACAACGCCTTTCCAAGGTGAAACTTTAAGCATGACCATCTCTCCAATTTCAAATTCTATATCTTTTCTTTTAATGTCAGCGTAGCTCTTTTGTCGACTTTGGGCGGTTTTCAACCGTTGTTGAATTTGGATGATCTTCTCGGTAGTTTCTTGTATAATCTCCGGACCCGTAATCTGTCTATCCCCCACCTCACTCCAACAAATCGGAGACCTGCACTTTCTACCATAAAGTGCTTCAAACGGCGCCATCTCAATGCTTGAATGGTAGCTGTTGTTGTAGGAAAATTCTGCTAACGGTAGATGTCGATCCCAACTGTTTCCGAAATCAATAACACATGCTCGTAGCATGTCTTCAAGCGTTTGTATCGTCCTTTCGCTCTGCCCATCAGTTTGTGGATGATAGGCAGTACTCATGTCTAGACGAGTTCCTAATGCTTGCTGTAATGTCTGCCAGAATCTTGAAATAAATCTGCCATCCCTATCAGAGATAATAGAGATTGGTATTCCATGTCTGGAGACGACTTCCTTCAAATACAGTCGTGCTAACTTCTCCATCTTGTCATCTTCTCTTATTGGTAGGAAGTGTGCGGATTTGGTGAGACGATCAACTATTACCCAAATAGTATCAAAACCATTTGCAGTCCTTGGCAATTTAGTGATGAAATCCATGGTAATGTTTTCCCATTTCCATTCCGGGATTTCGGGTTGTTGAAGTAGACCTGATGGTTTCTGATGCTCAGCTTTGACCTTAGAACACGTCAAACATTCTCCTACGTATTTAGCAACATCGGCTTTCATACCCGGCCACCAAAAATGGTTCTTGAGATCCTTGTACATCTTCCCCGTTCCAGGATGTATTGAGTATCTGGTTTTATGAGCTTCTCTAAGTACCATTTCTCTCATATCTCCAAATTTTGGTACCCAAATCCTTTCAGCCCTATACCGGGTTCCGTCTTCCCGAATATTAAGATGCTTTTCCGATCCTTTGGGTATTTCATCCTTTAAATTTCCCTCTTTTAAAACTCCTTGTTGCGCCTCCTTTATTTGAGTAGTAATGTTATTATGAATCATTATATTCATAGATTTTACTCGAATGGGTTCTCTATCCTTCCTGCTCAAGGCATCGGCTACCACATTTGCCTTCCCCGGGTGGTAACGAATCTCAAAATCGTAATCATTCAATAATTCAATCCACCTACGCTGCCTCATATTCAGTTGTTTCTGATTAAATATGTGTTGAAGACTTTTGTGGTCGGTATATATAATACTTTTGACCCCATATAAGTAGTGCCTCCAAGTCTTTAATGCAAAAACAACCGCGCCTAATTCCAAATCATGCGTCGTATAATTTTGTTCGTGAATCTTCAATTGTCTAGACGCATAAGCAATCACCTTCGTTCGTTGCATTAATACACAACCAAGACCTTGCTTTGATGCGTCACAATAAATCACAAAATCATCATTCCCTTCAGGCAATGACAATATAGGTGCCGTAGTTAGCTTTTTCTTCAATAACTGAAACGCTTTCTCTTGTTCATCATTCCATTCAAATTTCTTCCCTTTATGCGTTAATGCAGTCAAGGGTTTTGCTATTCTGGAAAAGTCTTGGATGAACCTTCTGTAGTAACCAGCTAGTCCTAAAAACTGGCGTATGTGTTTCGGAGTTTTCGGGGTTTCCCACTTTTCAACAGTTTCTATCTTTGCCGGATCCACCTTAATACCTTCTTTGTTCACTATGTGACCGAGGAATTGAACTTCTTCCAACCAAAATGCACACTTTGAAAACTTAGCATACAATTCTTCCTTCCTCAATACTTCTAACACCTTTCTCAAATGTTCACCGTGTTCTTGGTCATTCTTTGAGTAAATAAGTATGTCATCAATGAAAACAATGACAAACTTGTCAAGGTATGGTCCACACACTCGGTTCATAAGGTCCATGAACAGCTGGTGCATTAGTTAAACCAAACGGCATGACCATAAACTCGTAATGACCGTAACGTGTTCTGAAAGCAGTCTTTGGAATATCATCTTCTTTCACCCGCATTTGATGATACCCGGAACGTAAGTCAATCTTTGAATAAACAGACGAGCCTTGTAGTTGATCAAATAAGTCGTCGATTCTCGGTAGTGGGTAGCGGTTCTTGATGGTAAGTTTGTTCAACTCTCGGTAGTCGATACACAACCTGAATGTACCATCTTTCTTCTTGACAAACAAAACAGGAGCTCCCCACGGTGATGTGCTTGGTCGAATGAAACCACGCTCTAAAAGTTCTTGTAATTGGCTTTGCAGTTCTTTCATCTCGCTGGGTGCGAGTCTGTAAGGAGCACGAGCTATTGGTGCAGCTCCTGGTACAAGATCTATTTGAAATTCAACGGATCGATGTGGGGGTAATCCCGGTAATTCTTTCGGAAATACATCGGGAAATTCTTTTGCAATGGGAACATCATTGATGCTCTTTTCTTCAGTTTGTACTTTCTCGACGTGTGCTAGAACAGCATAGCAACCTTTTCTTATTAGTTTTTGTGCCTTCAAATTACTAATAAGATGTAGCTTCGTGTTGCCCTTTTCTCCGTACACCATTAAGGGTTTTCCTTTTTCTCGTATAATGCGAATTGCATTTTTGTAACAAACGATCTCCGCTTTCACTTCTTTCAACCAGTCCATACCGATTATCACATCAAAACTCCCTAACTCTACTGGTATCAAATCAATCTTAAATGTTTCGCTAACCAGTTTAATTTCTCGATTCCGACATATATTATCTGCTGAAATTAATTTACCATTTGCTAATTCGAGTAAAAATTTACTATCCAAAGGCGTCAATGGACAACTTAATTTAGCACAAAAATCTCTACTCATATAGCTTCTATCCGCACCCGAATCAAATAAAACGTAAGCAGATTTATTGTCAATAAGAAACGTACCCGTAACAAGCTCCGGGTCTTCCTGTGCCTCTACCGCATTAATATTGAAAACTCTTCCACGGCCTTGTCCATTCGTGTTCTCCTGGTTCGGGCAATTTCTAATAATGTGGCCTGGTTTTCCACATTTATAACAAACTACATTGGCATAACTTGCTCCGACACTACTTGCTCCGCCATTACTCGTTCCGACACCATTTGTTCCTTTCGTTCTATTAACCCCTGGTCCGTAGACCTCACACTTCACCGCGCTATGACCATTTCTTTTACACTTGTTGCAAAATTTGGTGCAGAACCCCGAGTGATTCTTTTCACACCTTTGGCATAGTTGCTTCTGATTGTTGTTGTTGTTGCGGTTATTATTGTTGTTGGGATGATTGTTGTAGTTGCTGTTGTTGTTGTTGTTGTTGTTGTTGTTGGGCCGTTTGTTGTAGTTGCGATTGATGTTGCGATTGTTGGGATAATTGTTGCGATTATTGTTGTAATTGCTGTTGTTGTTGTATTGGTGATTCTTATCACCGTTTTCCTCCCACTTTCTTTTGACTTGCTTCACATTGGCCTCTTCAGCAGTCTGTTCTTTAATTCTTTCTTCAATCTGGTTCACTAGTTTGTGAGCCATTCTACATGCCTGTTGTATGGAGGCGGGCTCGTGTGAACTTATATCTTCTTGGATTCTTTCCGGTAATCCTTTCACAAACGCGTCGATCTTCTCTTCCTCATCTTCGAATGCTCCCGGACACAATAGGCACAATTCTGTGAATCGTCTTTCGTACGTGGTAATATCAAATCCTTGGGTTCGTAACCCTCTAAGTTCTGTCTTGAGCTTATTGACCTCGGTTCTGGGACGGTACTTCTCGTTCATCAAGTGCTTGAATGCTGACCACGGTAGTGCGTACGCATCATCTTGTCCCACTTGCTCTAGATAGGTATTCCACCATGTTAACGCAGAACCTGTGAAGGTATGCGTAGCGTACTTCACTTTGTCCTCTTCAGTACACTTACTTATGGCAAACACCGATTCAACCTTCTCGGTCCACCGTTTCAATCCGATCGGTCCTTCGGTTCCATCAAATTCCAAAGGTTTGCAGGCAGTGAATTCTTTGTAGGTGCATCCTACACGATTTCCTGTACTGCTAGATCCAAGGTTATTGTTGGTATGTAGCGCAGCCTGTACTGCGGCTATGTTTGAAGCTAGAAAAGTACGGAATTCCTCTTCATTCATATTCACGGTGTGTCGAGTAGTCGGTGCCATTTCCTTCAAAATAGTTAAATGGAACAAGTTAATCATACAGAATATTAAGAGTAGTTAATAGTATTTCGTAGCATAATATGAACTCATTTATAAAAGCTTTTTCTTCATATTAGCGTTTTATAAGTTTAAATTCGGGTAGTACCTACCCGTTAAGTTCATACTTAGTAGCTAATATACAATTCAACTACTACAATTCTATATGAAAAACTGATTATAATAATATTTCGCGTTCAAACTTTTATACAATATTTTACAAACTTACAATACCGCTTATTTTACATAAAGCATGAAATATAGCACACAATAACTTTGATACAAGATAGTTGTGAAGACAATTCTAGCTAGTACACAAGTCGTTCAGCAAAGGCAATAAAGACACGTAATTCATACGTCCAGAAACAAGTCATGCATTCTGGTTTTACTAGGACTACTTCCCATCCTTGGTCTTGTGCAACATAACCGTTATGGCCGTTGATAAGACAGCGTGTTGTAACGTCATCAAAGGGACGAGGGTTACGTAATGTCCAACAGTCCCGTAATAATCTAAAAACCTCATTTCTTACCCCAATTACCGACTCCGTCACTTGTGGAAACGTTTTGTTTAATAGTTGTAGCCCGATGTTCTTGTTCTCACTTTGGTGAGAAGCGAACATTACTAATCCGTAAGCATAACATGCTTCTTTATGTTGCATGTTAGCCGCTTTTTCTAAATCACGAAGTCCAATATTCGGATATATTGAGTCAAAATAATTTCTTAACCCGTTGCGTAAAATAGCATTTGGGTTCCCCGCAATATATGCGTCAAAGTAAACACATCGTAACTTATGGGTTTCCCAATGTGATATCCCCCATCTTTCAAACGAAAGTCTCTTATAAACCAAGACATTCTTGGAACGTTCTTCGAATGTCTTACAAACTGATCTCGCCTTAAATAGTTGTGCCGAAGAATTCTGGCCGACTCTAGACAAGATTTCATCAATCATGTCTCCGGGTAGGTCTCTTAAAATATTGGGTTGTCTATCCATTTTGTGTTTTTAAACTGTAAAATAGACAAGAGTTAGATTCATAAAAAAAATACTTATTAATACAAGCAATTTTTACATATATTATAAAGCATAAGAACACTATATTCCATATATTACACCACACGAATACAACTATCTTATTCCGACTCGCTCGTTTCTTCTTCTTCGGTTTTGGTTCGTTTTGCCAAGTTTCTAGGGATATATGATGTTCCCCTAATACGAGCCATCGTTGTCCACATTGGTTTAGAAAAACCTGGTGGTTTAGAGGTTCCCGGGTCATTGTTACAACTTAAGGACTTCGGGGGTTGACGATACATATAAAGTTCATCGGGGTTGGAATTAGATTTCTCTATTTTTATGCCCTTTCCCTTATTATTTTCTTTTGCCTTTTTAAATTCAGTTGGGGTAATTTCTATAACATCATCGGAATTCTCGTCGGAATCCGATTCATCGGAGAATTGGTAATCCTCCCAATATTTTGCTTCCTTGGCGGAAACACCATTGACCATAATTAACTTTGGTCGGTTGGTTGAGGATTTTCTTTTACTTAACCGTTTTATTATTTCCCCCACCGGTTCTATTTCTTCATCCGGTTCCGATTCTTCTTCCGGTTCCGACTCTTCTTCCGGTTCCTCTTCGGGAACTTGTGAATCAGTCCACAAATCATTCCAATTTACATTTGACTCTTCATTATTATTAGGTGAGTCAATGGGACTTGTTCTAGAGGTAGACATCTATCACATAATATCAAACACGTTAAGAGATTAATATATCACATAATATTCATATGTTAAAAATATATAGTTTCCAACAAAAATGTTAAGCAATCATTTTTAAAGAAAACACGGTCGAAGTCCAGACTCACTAATGCATCCTAACAAACTCGATAAGACACACTAATGCAAATTTTCTGGTTCTCTAAGACCAACGCTCGGATACCAACTGAAATGTCCCGTTCTTATTGATTAAAAACGTTCCATATTAATTGATTTCGTTGCGAGGTTTTGACCTCTATATGAGACGTTTTTCAAAGACTGCATTCATTTTTAAACAAACCATAACCTTTATTTCATCAATAAAGGTTTAAAAAGCTTTACGTAGATTATCAAATAATGATAATCTAAAATATCCTGTTTACACACGACCATTACATAATGGTTTACAATACAAATATGTTACAACAAAATAAGTTTCTTGAATGCAGTTTTTACACAATATCATACAAGCATGGACTCCAAATCTTGTCCTTATTTAAGTATGCGACAGCGGAAGCTCTTAATAATCACCTGAGAATAAACATGCTTAAAACGTCAACAAAAATGTTGGTGAGTTATAGGTTTAACCTATATATATCAAATCGTAACAATAGACCACAAGATTTCATATTTCAATACACATCCCATACATAGAGATAAAAATCATTCATATGGTGAACACCTGGTAACCGACAATAACAAGATGCATATATAAGAATATCCCCATCATTCCGGGACACCCTTCGGATATGATATAAATTTCGAAGTACTAAAGCATCCGGTACTTTGGATGGGGTTTGTTAGGCCCAATAGATCTATCTTTAGGATTCGCGTCAATTAGGGTGTCTGTTCCCTAATTCTTAGATTACCAGACTTAATAAAAAGGGGCATATTCGATTTCGATAATTCAACCATAGAATGTAGTTTCACGTACTTGTGTCTATTTTGTAAATCATTTATAAAACCTGCATGTATTCTCATCCCAAAAATATTAGATTTTAAAAGTGGGACTATAACTCACTTTCACAGATTTTTACTTCGTCGGGAAGTAAGACTTGGCCACTGTTGATTCACGAACCTATAACAATATATACATATATATTAAAGTATGTTCAAAATATATTTACAACACTTTTAATATATTTTGATGTTTTAAGTTTATTAAGTCAGCTGTCCTCGTTAGTAACCTATAACTAGTTGTCCACAGTTAGATGTACAGAAATAAATCGATAAATATTATCTTGAATCAATCCACGACCCAGTGTATACGTATCTCAGTATTGATCACAACTCAAACTATATATATTTTGGAATCAACCTCAACCCTGTATAGCTAACTCCAACATTCACATATAGAGTGTCTATGGTTGTTCCGAAATATATATAGATGTGTCGACATGATAGGTCGAAACATTGTATACGTGTCTATGGTATCTCAAGATTACATAATATACAATACAAGTTTATTAAGTTATGGTTGGAATAGATTTGTTACCAATTTTCACGTAGCTAAAAAGAGAAAAATTATCCAATCTTGTTTTACCCATAACTTCTTCATTTTAAATCCGTTTTGAGTGAATCAAATTGCTATGGTTTCATATTGAACTATATTTTATGAATCTAAACAGAAAAAGTATAGGTTTATAGTCGGAAAAATAAGTTACAAGTCGTTTTTGTAAAGGTAGTCATTTCAGTCGAAAGAACGACGTCTAGATGACCATTTTAGAAAACATACTTCCACTTTGAGTTTAACCATAATTTTTGGATATAGTTTCATGTTCATAATAAAAATCATTTTCTCAGAATAACAACTTTTAAATCAAAGTTTATCATAGTTTTTAATTAACTAACCCAAAACAGCCCGCGGTGTTACTACGACGGCGTAAATCCGGTTTTACGGTGTTTTTCGTGTTTCCAGGTTTTAAATCATTAAGTTAGCATATCATATAGATATAGAACATGTGTTTAGTTGATTTTAAAAGTCAAGTTAGAAGGATTAACTTTTGTTTGCGAACAAGTTTAGAATTAACTAAACTATGTTCTAGTGATTACAAGTTTAAACCTTCGAATAAGATAGCTTTATATGTATGAATCGAATGATGTTATGAACATCATTACTACCTTAAGTTCCTTGGATGAACCTACTGGAAAAGAGAAAAATGGATCTAGCTTCAATGGATCCTTGGATGGCTCGAAGTTCTTGAAGCAGAATCATGACACGAAAACAAGTTCAAGTAAGATCATCACTTGAAATAAGATTGTTATAGTTATAGAAATTGAACCAAAGTTTGAATATGATTATTACCTTGTATTAGAATGATAACCTACTGTAAGAAACAAAGATTTCTTGAGGTTGGATGATTACCTTACAAGATTGGAAGTGAGCTAGCAAACTTGAAAGTATTCTTGATTTTATGAAACTAGAACTTTTGGAATTTATGAAGAACACTTAGAAATTGAAGATAGAACTTGAGAGAGATCAATTAGATGAAGAAAATTGAAGAATGAAAGTGTTTGTAGGTGTTTTTGGTCGTTGGTGTATGGATTAGATATAAAGGATATGTAATTTTGTTTTCATGTAAATAAGTCATGAATGATTACTCATATTTTTGTAATTTTATGAGATATTTCATGCTAGTTGCCAAATGATGGTTCCCACATGTGTTAGGTGACTCACATGGGCTGCTAAGAGCTGATCATTGGAGTGTATATACCAATAGTACATACATCTAAAAGCTGTGTATTGTACGAGTACGAATACGGGTGCATACGAGTAGAATTGTTGATGAAACTGAACGAGGATGTAATTGTAAGCATTTTTGTTAAGTAGAAGTATTTTGATAAGTGTATTGAAGTCTTTCAAAAGTGTATAAAAACATATTAAAACACTACATGTATATACATTTTAACTGAGTCGTTAAGTCATCGTTAATCGTTACATGTAAGTGTTGTTTTGAAACCTTTAGGTTAACGATCTTGTTAAATGTTGTTAACCCAATGTTTATAATATCAAAAGAGATTTTAAATTATTATATTATCATGATATTATGATGTACGAATATCTCTTAATATGATATATATACATTAAATGTCGTTACAACGATAAACGTTACATATATGCCTCGTTTCAAAATCATTAAGTTAGTAGTCTTGTTTTTACATATGTAGTTCATTGTTAATATAATTAATGATATGTTTACTTATCATAATATCATGTTAACTATATATATAACCATATATATGTCATCATATAGTTTTTTTTACAAGTTTTAACGTTCGTGAATCACCGGTCAACTTGGGTGGTCAATTGTCTATATGAAACCTATTTCAATTAATCAAGTCTTAACAAGTTTGATTGCTTAACATGTT
This sequence comes from Rutidosis leptorrhynchoides, assembly GCF_046630445.1. Lineage (NCBI taxonomy): Eukaryota > Viridiplantae > Streptophyta > Magnoliopsida > Asterales > Asteraceae > Rutidosis > Rutidosis leptorrhynchoides. The sequence continues at coordinate 571,354,088 of NC_092334.1, forward strand.
GGAAACATTTAATCATGTAAACATCAATCTCAATTAATATATATAAACATGGAAAAGTTCGGGTCACTACAATCCCGACAATTGAAAATTCACGAGCGGAATTATACGACGCATGATCTAGAATTGGGAGCAGTTGTGTTTGCATTGAAGATGTGGAGACACTACTTGTATGGGGTTAAATTCACCGTGTTTACTGATCATAAAAGTCTTCAACATATTTTTGATCAGAAACAATTGAACATGAGGCAACGTAGGTGGGTCGAGTTAATAAACGACTATGATTGTGAAATTCGTTATCATCCCGGGAAGGCGAACGTGGTGGCTGATGCTTTAAGCAGAAAGGAACGAGAACCAATTCGAGTTCGAGCAATGAATATAAAAATTCGCATGAATCTCAACTCACAAATCAAAGAAGTTCAACGAGAAGCACTTACTAAAGAAAATAAAGGAAATGAAATAATGAAGAAGTATGAGAAGCAACTCGTTGTACGGGAAGATGGAATTCGATATTTTGCAAATCGTATTTGGGTACCGAAGTTGGGAGGATTAAGGAAGTTAATATTGAACGAGGCACATAAGACAAGATACTCGATACATCCTGGAGTTGGAAAGATGTATCAAGATCTTAAGACACATTATTGGTGGCCTAATTTAAAGACCGACGTTGCAACATATGTTGGGGAGTGTTTAACTTGTTCTAAGGTCAAAGCAGAACACCAGAAGCCGTCAGGGTTACTTCAACAACCAGAAATCCCAGAATGGAAGTGGGATGGTATTACCATGGATTTTATCACGAAGTTACCAAAGACTGCCTGGGGATACGACACCATTTGGGTAATTGTTGATCGTCTTACCAAATCTGCACATTTCTTGCCTATAAAGGAAACAGATAGAATGGAGAAACTATTACGATTGTATATAAAGGAAGTTGTTTCAAGGCATGGAATACCTATTTCCATTATATCCGATCGTGATAGTAGATTTACCTCAAAGTTTTGGCAATCACTACAGGAGGCACTAGGAACTCGTTTGGATATGAGTACCGCATATCATCCGCAGACCGACGGGCAGAGTGAAAGAACAATTCAGACTTTTGAAGACATGCTCAGGGCATGTGTGATCGATTTTGGAAACGGATGGGATAAATATCTACCGTTAGCAGAATTCTCGTATAATAATAGTTATCATGCGAGCATTGGAGCTGCGCCATTCAAAGCATTGTATGGAAGGAAGTGTAGATCTCCTATCTGTTGGAATGAAGTAGGAGATCGACAATTAACTGGTCCCGAGATCATACATGAAACTACTGAAAAGATAGTACAAATCAAGGAGAGATTGAAAACAGCTCGTAGTCGCCAAAAGAGCTACGCCGATGTTCGAAGGAAACCATTAGAGTTTCAGGTCGGGGACATGGTTATGCTAAAGGTGTCACCTTGGAAAGGTGTAATACGTTTCGGTAAAAGAGGTAAACTGAACCCAAGATATGTAGGCCCGTTCAAGATCATCGAACGCATTGGACCGGTAGCTTATCGACTCGAGTTACCGCAACAACTCGCCGGAGTACATAATACCTTTCACGTCTCAAACCTTAAGAAGTGTCTTGCAAAGGAAGACCTCACCATTCCTCTTGAAGAAATCCATGTCGACGAGAAACTACAATTCGTCGAAGAACCAATTGAAATCATGGACCGTGAAGTTAAACAGCTCAAACAGAGCAATATACCGATTGTTAAGGTTCGTTGGAATGCTAGAAGAGGTCCCGAGTTTACTTGGGAACGAGAGGATCAGATGAAACAAAAGTATCCGCACTTGTTTCTCGATGACGCAAAATAGGTACAATTTTAAAATTTCGGGACGAAATTTATTTAACGGGGAGGTAATGTAACAACCCGCACTTTTTCGATCATTCTATACTTATAAGATTAATATTTACATAAATTAAACCTTGCCAACATAATAAGCAATCCAAATTGTCGAGACTTATATTTCCGAAAAGAGTTTTACACAACGTTTGACTGTCTAGTTTGACCGATGATATCACGAACTATACAATATATGATAATTATACGTTTGTGTATATATATGTATATATACATATTTAACATGATTAATGAATGTTTTAATATCTCATTTTGTATTAATAACAACAAGTTACAAGTATATTTTGAAACTACTAACTTAAGTTTTCAAAACGATAACTATACGTAACGTTATTTGACATAAATACTTAAGACTTATAATGTTATACATATATCGTATAAGTAATGTATTTAATCACTTTTAAAGACTTAAATACATAAAACTATATAAGTGTATTCACAAAAGATAGCTATATTTGAATCCTCATTCCATTTTTCACAAAATTTCTATACGTATACCTAGAGTATTTGTACTCGTATCATACCTAGCTTCTAGATGTATTTACTATTGGTATATACCAATAGGAAATACCAATGATCAGCCATGAATGATTAAGGGACATGATAACAACTTGTGGGAACCATCTTTAGTCATTTATCAAGACTTATTTGTAACAAAACAAAGTTATACATATCATGTATCTATATATCACGTTTTTATATGTGTATATATATACATGCTCATTTCCATTTTCTTCACTAGATCACTAACTCTAAAACACACACACTTATGAGCCTTAAACCCCTTAATCATCTCAGCTCACATCTATGAAAATCTAGCTTCAGAAACCATACTAAAACACCATAAGAAAACCATACAAAAACACTTCAAGAAAACCTTCCAAGAACACCAACTTACTTCCAATCTTTCATCCACTTCCAACACCCTTTTGATTCTAGCTTCTTACTCCTCTTTTACAGCAACTTCATCCAAGGAACTTGAGGTAGAATCTATGCTTATAACCTTATTCGATTCATATATATATAGCTATCTTATTTTGTGGTACAAAAGTTTAACAACAAGAACATAGTTTGAATGTTTTCAAACTTGTTTGCAAACTAAATAGATCCTTCTAATTTAACTTTTAAAATACTTCAAGACATGTAACATAACTTATTTATATGTTAATTTAACAAGGTAAAACTTGGTTTTTCAAAGTATAAGTATTTTTGGAAAAATGGTCATTAAATGATTTTGTTGTAACAAAAATGTTTAACTTCATATGTTTCACTAAACTTTCACCTATGCCGTATGATTTTGAATACAAACCAAGGTATTTACAGTTCATAGTCTTAAAGAAGAACTCGATCCAAGAAGATGGCAATTTGAATCAACGAAAACGGACTTGTAACGAAGAAACTATGACCGAAACAAAATTGGTTATCCAAGACTTAATTGACTTCGGGATTCATTGGAAAAATTTACATAAAATCACATCTTTATAAGATAACATGATATTTTATATATATGTACTCATAATTCAATTTCATATGGTTCAGGATCACCCGTAAGCAACACGAGAAGATTAATCATAAGATCCCATGATTGTACGCAACACGTCATTTGACAACACCGGTACCATGGGTCAAGATTAATCTCGACCAATACATATACGATGGGGTTTTATTTATTTCGTTGGGGGTTTTATTTATTTCATTGCGGGTATATTAAACATCTAAAAATGAACCATTAAAATTGAATTACTAACAACGAACTGCTAACTACGGACTAAGGAATTATTCAAAGTATTAAAAGTATAACAAGTATATATATGTGACGTTTGTTTAAAAAGAAAAGGTATTGATATATTATATATGGATAGGTTCGTGATATCAACCGGAAGACCGAGTCAAATTATTTATATCATCAAGACAAGAGTGAGTATATAGTCCCACTTTTAAACTCTAAATATTTCGGGATGAGAATACATGTATTTTATGTTTTACGTTATGGACACAAGTAACTGAAAAATATATTCTACGTTGAGTTGTACCACTGGCATACTTCCCTGTAGCTTGGTAACTAATATTTACAGCGGTATTGTAAACGCGAATCCTGTTGATAGATCTATCGGGCCTGACAACCCCAACCGGACTGGACGACCAGTATTCAACGGTTGCACAGTACTTCGTTTTGTGACTACACTTGGTACGGTGTAGTAAGATTTCATATTAAAGGGAATATGCGACGTGAAAAATGTTAAGTATGGTTACCAAGTGCTCAACCACTTAGAATACTTTTATGAAACTGTTTATATACGAAATCTTGTGGTCTATATATATATTGCTGCCGGCACTAAACCTATATCTCACCAACTTTATGTTGACCTTTTTAAAACATGTTTATTCTCAGGTGATTTCTAAAGCTTCCGCTGCATCATGTTGGATCTAACCAGGATCTTGCGTACGCATGTTTGTGTCAAAAATAAAACTGCATATCCGAGATGTTGTACTGTAAAATATGCTAGAAACCGTGTTGTTGTCATCATTTGTAAAGTTTGTAAGTCGAAGATTATCGCTAAACGTTAATCTTCTTTTTATTGTCTTAAGCTTGTAACAAAAATAATGGTTATGGTTTGCAATGTATAATATATGCAGTTTTCTTTCAAAAATGTCTCATATAGAGGTCAATACCTCGCAATGAAATCATACGTTATCTAACGCGTTCTTATGGTTAAGGACGGGTTATGACAAAAACACACAAGTTTCTTATGATTATCAATTCCAGTAAGAGGAACAAACACCATCTTGTACCTGAAATACAATTTAACATAATTAATAATAATATTACACACATTGAATGTTAACAGAATAAATTAATAAAAACAAAAGTAAAGACTTACTTGTTTGTCTTGTAAGTTGCATCAAAAGACACGATATCACCAAACTCTTGATAATTAACTTTAGAGACATAATCAGACCAGAATACTCCAAGTAAAGTACCATCATTACCACATTTATACTCGCAAGTGAAGTTTGGTAAAACTTCTTGCTTCCGAAGAAGATTCTCTATAAAAATGTGTGCATCACTTTCACCTACATACCGATTCATGTCAAGCCTAAAGTTTTGAAAATCAACAGAAGAAGGACCAACCAGACTAAAACCACCATTAAGATCTGAGATAATGTTATAAGCTGTAGTAGCACCAACATTAGATTTAGTATTTAAATCAAACAACATTTGCGCGTCGTCTAAACCAATCCTTCTGTTTATCTTCATTTGCTGTCTATTACCTACAGAAACTAACTTATGATTGTGACCTTCATAGAACTTCCAAATCATCACCTTATCACCAACTAACTTACATCTAAGAGATGCAGAACAACCAGTCTTGATTGTGGAAACTTTACGAATAAGAGGTTTTTTTTCCTTCTTTCTTTTCTTCCTTTTATCAGCTTTAGAAAGTTCAACATTAGATTCACCATTACCATCAACATCAACTTCTGAGTCACCTTCAACATCACCTTCCACACCACCTTCAACTGAATCTTTAGCAATAGGTAGATTAAAATCTACAAGAGAATCATAGGCGAGATGACTAGAAGTACCGGATCTATTACAACAAAAAACCTTGTAAATAACAATCCCAGCTGCATTTCTATTTTGCGAAGATCTTTTAGTATCAAATCCACCAGCCTCGCCATAGGACTCATAAAACAACTGACATGCATCATACGATTGAAATAAAGTACCAATAACAGGTTTCAAATGATCAGGAACAACAGGTAAATATTCTTGTGAACCATCAACACTTTCTCTAATTATTGAAGATATATCAACTTGTTCAACAATTGCTCCAGAACCTAAAAATACAAAATATTGGTGAACAGAAACATATCATAAACCCTAAAAAACAATAAAAAGAAAAGAAAATATATAATAATAATAAACATATGTAATGTTCATAAGAAAATCATGTATTGAAATCAGAAAAAAAACAATTCAAATTAAAACGTGCATGGCATGTAATGTTTTTAGAAAAATATTTATCATTGATGAACAGAAACATTACGTAAACCATAAAATAAAAAGAAACAGCAGACAATAGATAATAATATTCATCATATGTAATATTCATAAGAAAATAAAGTATTAAAAGCAGGAAAAACAAAGTCACATTAATACATGCAACGCATGTAATGTTATTAAAAATATTCATTATTAATGCACTGAAACATAACATAAACCCTAAAATAGAAGCAAACAACAAGAAAACAGATAACAGATAGTAATATTGATCATAAGTAAATAAATTAAAAAATAATGAATGTAAATCAGAAAACACATACATTCAGCATCAGACTGTGCAGAATCGAAACCAGATGAAGCAGCGACAGAAGTAGAACCTTCAACACGAGAGGTTGAATCTGAAGCACAAATAGAACTGGAAGCCATCGCAAACCTTGATTACACATAAAAAAGTAAAAACGAATCAGATACGAACGATATAAAACTAAATTGAGGGGAAAAAAACGAATCAGATGAACATATAAACCGTAACTCAAACGTTTATGATGAAGACGAAATCACTGAAAAATTGTATGAAGAATCGTAATTGAATGTTGACGAAGAGATAACGAAACCCTAATTCAATGATGATCGACGAAAAAACGAAATCAATTATATCGGTTAATAAAAGGAAAAAAGAAAAAAAAAGAATTACGAAATGACGAAATTACCCTTTCAATACAAATAAAATATGCGGCCAGGAAGCTGAAACAAGAAGAGGAGGTGGAATATTAGGGGCTGTTGAATCAAAAATCAAGGGTGGGATCATGAGCTTACCTTTCCCCTTAAAAATCACTTCCCTCTTGATTATATCCGTGTATATATATATATATATATATATATATATATATATATATATATATATATATATATACTTATACTATATACTATATACTATATACTATACTATATAATACTATAAATCGCTAAGATTAATCCAATTTGGCATCCTCACATTGCATGTTAACCCTTAGGATTATTGTTAATTAATCATAATTAACACTAATTAAGCATGAAAATTTCCACGCTGGCATCTCAAATCGACAACCAAAACTCACGCAGAAAAAAAAACCCCGACTACCATCTCCTACGCCCCAACCACAATCCATCTGCTACAAACCCTAATTCATCAATTGATGTCGATTGCATCCAATCCGGTAACATCATCTCTTTTCCGGTTTGAATGGCTACTTTCACAACCGTCATGTAATTGAGATCCAAGAACATCAGCCTGATTAGGGCTTAAAAAAACATAAAGTAAATGTCCTCTCGCAACTGTCAATTCTTCATTAATCTCGCTCACTCAGGTATGTTGTTTACTAACAAAGGTTGATTAAGTATTTGATCCTTCGTATATTTGGATATTGATTCTCGCTCAATAAAACGCTTCATCGAATTGCAATCTAAAGTATTTGATCCTTTATATGGCTTTTTTATTCCATCACGTCTTTGAGAATTTTTATTGAATTTTGTTTGTTTATCAGGGAATGGTGAAATTATTATTTTATTGTTGTGTTCTCTTTTTGGATATTGATTCTTGCTCATTTTAACTTTAGCATATAAATTGCAGAATGTAAATGTTATCTTCTTGCTGTGTTGTTAAGCTGCAAATGTTAACTGAAGATGATAATTCACATTCAGACATTTTCAGCAAACCACGTAAGATAATTGCTCACTAATATATATTATGTAATTTACCTTAAGTTATTATCATCTCTTTTCTATAGCTACCTTTAATCACAAATGTTCTTTAACAATTTGGCCTATATGCAGGGATATTATGTTTAAAAATCAAGTTGGTTATGATAATATGAGCAGTCCAGCTAAAGATGATGCAATGATGGTCAGTCCCCATCATACGGTAACTACTTTGATATATCTTTGTGTGTCCAGATTGCTATGTCAATTATGCTATGTTTGTGGTATATGTTTGTGATATATGTACAAGATGTGTTTGTGGTATATGTACATACAAGCTGCACAAATTCATCAGAAAAATGGGTCCAATTGGGTACAAATATGTAAACAACCTGTTTTGTGATATATGTTTGTGTGTCTAAATGGGTACCAATATGTTTGTCATATATGTTTTTCTGTCCAAATGGGTCATTATGATGTATCATTTAATATAAAACATTGTTCTGTGTATCAATAAATATGTTTATATTCTTGATTTGGTTACCTTCACCTATAAGTGAATGGCTACAAATGGTTAAATTTGGTAGCTTGACTACGTGTACAACTGTGGTCTAATCTTATTGGTAATCACACAAAATTCACGCCAAAAATCTTTAAGTGCTATTTGTTTCATTAGCATTATCAAAAGTAATGATAGAATAGAAATAGCTTTATACAATTATCAAATAATTTCATAAATATTTTATGACCCTTGGACACCAATTGCTACATCCGGCTTTATTAATTGAGAAAAAACATGTTTATGAGCTACAATTGAAGAAACATATAGGAGTTTGCGTATAGCATTTCACTTTTTTCATAAGCTGGGATTAAAAAGGCGTACCTTTTTATTTCATCAATTTGGTTTCTAAATAAATGTCAATTTGATTAGATTACTACATTTCATTATGTAATAAAAAAAAACTGATTTTGTACCTTTAAACTTTTGAAGTTTCAACTTATATTTCATAATACCTCCAGTAAGTTAAGTCTGTTTTGATTCCTTATTAAATAAAATTTTAATAAATTGATAAAACTGCCTATTTGTTGCAGAACAAATTTTCCTACAATGATATAAATTTCTTAATTCGTATAAGCCGTGTGGATTTTATATAGTGTACGCAACAATCATCGTAATTCTTCCCGATTTACATTGGTTATACATTGCGTGTCGGAATGCAACTGAAAGGCAACTCCCTTACGCAATTGTTGACCTAACACTTGACACTGATTCCTTCCTGGAACTTAAGCGTGACTGTATTGAATGCGGCAATAATCCAAAGGTTCATCTGAGGTAATATCCGCATAAATTAAGAGGCATGTTATACCTTATACTGTTCAACATTTGTAAATATATAATCTATCGTACATGTTTTCATTGTAGGTACCATATTCCTGTTCGAGTGCTACATAATACTGGCACAATCTCATTGACACTAAATTTAAAGTCATGTTGACAAGTATGTAACCAAGTCCGCTTACGAACTGCATAAAGCTATGGGGGAAGATTAAGATCAACCAGATGATCTTGATGAACTTTTAGGTAACTGGATGCTTTTTAAGTTTGAGGTTGCTGGATTGAACCGTGACACCGAATATTCAACTTACATGGTTAAAGATGTGAAATCTGACCCGCTCTTTAGCTATGTTCTATGAAGAGTACGGGTTGAATGAAGTATTCACACTTACTAATTTTATCTCCTTCAAACTTTCAGGGTTGATACTTTCAGGGTTGATATCTTTATAATACTTGCATCTTTGTCACAATAATATACCGACTATTATTCGAAAATATTTGACAGGATGGTGGATCTCATACTATTGAACTTGATAAATATGCCTCATCATCCCAAGTTATTTCTTCCACTAAGGTACGTTTAAATAACTCAAATTTTATGTTATACTTAGTTTCACATTGCTCTCAAAGTATTAAATTTGTTGCATCTGATTGTGTCATCTTTACAATTGGATAAATTAAAATGAAGTCCAGTTTAATACATAAGATGACCAATATGTGTATATGTCACCTTGCAAATACCAACACAGATTCAGACAATCCCATCTCATTGCAATATCTGATATTTTTAAGTACAAATGAAACTCCTGTGGTCTGAGTTTGGATTAAAGACTTGACTATGAGATGGCCAACTGGTTATTCTTTGCTGATAGTACTCTGTACATTTTCTAATTTAATTGTTATTTTCCATGTTTTTTTGCTTGCTTCTTTACTTAACGATAACCATTTAAAATCAAATGTTCATGCCATTTGGGTGAAAAATAGGACCGACACTATGTACATGTCGCCACTTTTATATCCATACAAACCAAAAAATAAAAATAAAAAATGAGATAACCCATTGTTGACACCTACAGTCCAACACAGTCTGGTCAAACTTTGGATAATAGAGTGGGCCTTTTTTAGGACACCTACAATCCAACATATACATTCTTTTGTGTGTACCCATTTACTAACCTCATAAACAAGTTCCAATAATTACATTATACAATCATGTTGACCATGGTTTAAAAAAACCTCAAACGCCTCGAGGCGCGCCTCTATGCGATTTTTGAATATTCCGTTCTGGAATGTCCGCCTCAAAGACCAATAAAAAACGTACGCCTCAAAATTAGAGGCGGATCGATTTTGCTGCGCCTCACATGTTAGTAAAAAGCGTACGCCTCTTGGAAAATTGGAGGGGAAAGTTGGTATGGCGGCAAAAATCATCTATTATTAAAGTGCTTTTTTATGTTTTAATAAAATTGGAGGGAAAATTGGTGTTGAGGGAAAGTAGGGCGGTACCTTTAAGTATTTATATTTTTTTTAATTGGAAAAGAAAAGAAAAATATGTAAAAGTTGAGTGTCAGATCTTGTCTTTTCCTATCATCTTTCTTTTTCTTATTGTATTATTAGTTATTACTCCTATTGTACTTGTGAAAATATTTATATTTAAATTAATTTTATAGTTTGATAATACAATAATACTAGTACTCCGTAATATTTATATGTTCTTCGAAGAGATAATTTTTTTTTTTTTTTGCCCCCTCTAGTAATTCTTCCGCCACAGGTTTGTTGATATGATTAGTTCTTGATTATTCTTCTAGTTCTTTTATATAGTTCTTTTATATCTTTTATATAATTATATAATTAGTTTGTTGAATGTTGAATATGATTAGTTTGTGATATGATTAGTTCTTGATTACTGTCTTCAAGTTATGAATTATGTATCTGTTCTGAATCAGTTCTGAATTTGAGCTTGATTATAATCTTTGTTTTGTGTTTTTTATGAGTATCTGTCAATGTAATGAACTTATATTTTGAAACGGTTGAAACTTGTAATGAACTTATAATTTTCTATGTATTTTTTTAACTTCGCCTCGAACGTACGCCTCGGTTCGCCTCGAGGCATACGCCTCGCCTCACAAAGGGAAAACGCCTCAAGGCGCGTTTCCGTTTTTTTAAACCTTGATGTTGACCATGATCAAATGTTCAGATATACAAGTAATTCACACAATGCATTAGTAACTTTTTCCCATTAGTTGTTATTATAAATATTTAAACGTGACTTTTTTTTCATAACGTTATCTAAAAACTTGTACGCTAGAAAATTCATTTGCAAGGCCATGTACTGCAACTTTTGACTTGGATTCATATTATCATGATGACTGTCTTTTTTTTTTTACCGTAGTTAACATAACTTTATAACAAAGGTGTATAATAATCTCTATATAATTTGTGACTACATGTATATTTCTTTGGCATGTACTTGATCTCTGATAGGAGGTAAAAAATTGTACAAATATCTTAAAAGAAACAAGTCAAATGGCCTGTGATTGGCATCTTCTTTGTTTGAATCTTTAGTTTGGATTTGAGATGAAGAAACACCATTTGGTCCAATCTTTGTTTCGTGTTCATCAACAACTGCTTATATCAGTAAACTATATTTTTCAGACATGAATCATGATCAAGAATAAGTTTTCAAGCTTCTACTGAACGTGATGAACTATGAAATCCGCATAAGATCAGTTGATGTCATGACTGGATAGAGGGATACAACATCCTATCTCATGCATCATTGTGCAGTCAAATATGTGAATCACATCACTGAAGTATGGATTATAAGAGCTTTAACGGATGAGAATAAAAAAGTTTGGGCTCACTCCGATTGCCCTTTGGTTTTCAACTTACTGGACTTTAGTGGTGAGTCAGTTTTTCTAAAGGTTTATAATTTTGTGGGTTGGCAACATGTCAAAATGGCTTGATGGGCTTTAGTTGGCCCGAAACACTATTATATTCAGGACAATCAAATTCAGTACATACATTTACTGTTTTAAATATGATATTGATTCGTTAACTCTTAATTTTTTTGTTACAGTGGTTCAGTAGGGTTTATATTTTAAATCTAAACTCAGAGTCTGTCGGTGAATTTTGACTCATATGGTTCATTTAATTTCTCATTACATACTTTTTGTGTTTGTGTTTCAGGGAACATCAAAGCCTGTAAAATTACAGCTTTGAAGTGTGAATATTTGAAGTTTGAAGATTTAAAAATTGTCTATGGTGATCCCTCATCGAACGATGTTAACAAACAAATGCAAAATATTTGTGAGAATTAGAGCACTAAAAGTCGAGTTGAGTGTATTCATTACTAACGTTTACAATACTAATCGTTTCAATACATTTACTTTCATTACAAATGTTATTAATACTAGTTTCTTAATTATAATTGTATAGTGCAACTACACAGTATCAAATCAAATGTCTTCGAATATTATTTTTTAGAGCTGTCGTGCAACGCACGGGCTCTTAAATCTAGTTTATTATAAATTATAATCCTATAGAGAAAGATAATTTATACACACTTTCCAAGTGGTCTCATAATGAAGGTCTAAGTGTTATATTTATAGGAAACAGGTTAAGCCTTATTCTTCGGATACCATGTGTCGTCAGGGCTTACGTGGCCAGTGATAATTTTAGAATCAAAACTCATTGGGGTCCTGTATAATTTTAGTGGTACTTGCAATATATATATATATATATATATATATATATATATATATATATATATATATATATATATATATATATATATATATATATATATATATATATATATATATATATATATACAGTGGTAGGATCAAGAGGGAAGTAACCAATCGGGGGGAAACCGGGGGAAGCAAAACTTATTTTTTTTTCTTTTCGTTTTTTGAAAAAACTTTGTTCACGAACATTATAGAATGGATGAAAATATGAACATTTAATAAAGAAACTTTGTGATAAATGTTTTTATATTGGCGGGAAAACGCTCGAAGAAGCAATATATAACAATTATCGCGTTTTCGAGCGTATGTTGAGGTTTTAGATATTAGGGTTTAGATATTAGGGTTTATAGGGTTTAAAAATTTAGGGTTTAAGGTTAAGATTTAGGATTTAGATTGAGTTTTTAACACGAACGGTTTAGAGTTTAGGGTTTAGGGTTCTAGTGTTGACGCGGATCACGAGGACGTGATCAAATTTAAGTGGGGGAGAGTTGTAACACCCTGTTTTTCTCCATACATGTCCCGAGGTACGCAATTTGATCTTTAGAATGTATATACTTGTTTGCGTATGTGGCTAAGTGTTTTAAAAAGTTAATTTGGGATGTTACTGTTAAACTGTCGCGTATTGGGGTGTTCTGTCGCATTGGGAACGGTGGCGGAACGCGATATAACAAGTTGAAACGCGACGTATGGTGAGCCCAGATTTCCTGATCAAAATGTCGCGATTGGAAGGTGTCAGTCACGTTTTGGTTTGGTTTGTCACGGTTCGCGACACCCATGTCGCGGTACGCGACCCATGTCGCAGAAATGGACAATTTAACCCATTTTAAATGGCATCTTTTGGGGGTGTTTTAGTCTTTTCACTTGTGGACGGTTTGGAGGACCTAAAAAACTGATACAACCTTATCCTAACTTCATTTATCACTTCTTCATCTACCCACATTCAATTTAGAGAGAGAGTGAGGGTTTTAGTGAGAGAGAGCTCACTTTGAGGAAGAAGAAGGCCAAATCTCACCCGAGCCCAAGTTTTAAAGTTGTTCCCTATGTCTCTAGCTACGTTGTGATAGTGTTGGTAAGTTTTAACTCTGAGTTTTGAGTTTAAATTGATTTATAGCTAGGGTTTGTTTATTTAAGGCTTGTAAGACCCATTTGGAGGTTAAATGGGTGAATTGGGGTTAAGTTGATGTATGGAAACCCTAAAGGTTGTAATCTAGGGTTTGGTCATGTAAATTGGTGTTTATAGAGTTAATTGTGTTGATTAATCACTAATACACCTATGTGTTAGTGAAAGTTTTGTTAATGGGTTCGAGTTTGACCAAATTATGAGTCTTAGTGTTAAAATGGGTCAAATGGGTAATGGTTGACCTAGTTGGGCAAGATGGGTATGAAATACCCTAAGTTTGTGTTAATTGGTGTTGTTAGACCTTAATCACTAGCTTTTAGTGATTTAGGATGATCTTGACCTTAAATGGGCGGTTTTGGCATAAATGAGTCATTTAATGCAATTAAGTCATTAAATGCACATGAGTAATTGTTGGTGTTTAGTCCAACGAGTTTGTATGTTAATTATATGCATAATGTAATAGGTACGTTACATTAAAGGTTGCAAGCTTGATTTCTAATTCACCAAAGGCGTTAAGGTGAGAGGAATAATTATGCATGTATGTATATAGTATATTTATTTGTATGCTATGGCATGATCCACGGAGCCGGAAGTGCCATAGTATGTGTGAGTGTGCTATGTTGCGAACCACGGAGCCGGTGGCATCATGGTACGTGTATTGTAGTGTGAACCAAGGAGCCGGTAGCACTATAGCACGAGTGTTGAGGTGTGAACCACGGAGCCGTTATCACCTCGACAAGAGTATGACTCGAGTTGTGATGTGAACCACGGAGCCGGTAGCATCAAAGTGTGAACCAAGGAGCAGGTAGCACTATAAAATGAGGTGTGAATCACGGAGCCGGTAACACCAAAGTGTGAACCAAGGAGTCGGTAGCACTATAAAAGAGTATGACTCAAATGCGTAGTGGCGAGAACCAAGGAGCCGGTAGCGTCATAGCATTACGTATGGTGTGAACCACGGAGCCGGTAGCTGTCATAACCCGTCCTTAACCATAAGAACGCGTTAGATAACGTATGATTTCATTGCGAGGTATTGACCTCTATATGAGACATTTTTAAAAGAAAAACTGCATATATTATACATTACAAACCACAACCATTATTTTTGTTACAAGCTTAAGACAATAAAAAGAAGATTAACGTTTAGCGATAATCTTCGACTTACAAACTTTACAAATGATGACAACAACACGGTTTCTAGCATATTTTACAATACAACATCTCGGATATGCAGTTTTATTTTTGACACAAACATGCGTACGCAAGATCCTGGTTAGATCCAACATGATGCAGCGGAAGCTTTAGAAATCACCTGAGAATAGACATGTTTTAAAAAGGTCAACATAAAGTTGGTGAGATATAGGTTTAATGCCGGCAGCAATATATATATAGACCACAAGATTTCGTATATAAACAGTTTAATAAAAGTATTCTAAGTGGTTGAGCACTTGGTAACCATACTTAACATTTTCACGTCGCATATTCCCTTTAATATGAAATCTTACTACACCGTACCAAGTGTAGTCACAAAACGAAGTACTGTGCAACCGTTGAATACTGGTCGTCCAGTCCGGTTGGGGTTGTCAGGCCCGATAGATCTATCAACAGGATTCGCGTTTACAATACCGCTGTAAATATTAGTTACCAAGCTACAGGGAAGTATGCCAGTGGTACAACTCAACGTAGAATATATTTTTCAGTTACTTGTGTCCATAATGTAAAACATAAAATACATGTATTCTCATCCCGAAATATTTAGAGTTTAAAAGTGGGACTATATACTCACTCTTGTCTTGATGATATAAATAATTTGACTCGGTCTTCCGGTTGATATCACGAACCTATCCATATATAATATATTAATATGTTTTCATTTTTAAACAAACGTTATAAATATATACTTGTTATACTTTTAATACTTTGAATAATTCCTTAGTCCGTAGTTAGCAGTCCGATGTTAGTAATTCAATTTTAATGGTTCATTTTTAGATGTTTAATATACCCGCAATAAACAAAACCCCCAACGAAATAAATAAAACCCCATCGTATATGTATTGGTTGAGATTAATCTTGACCCACGGTACCGGTGTTGTCAAATGACGTGTTGCGTACATAAAGTACCGGTGTTGTCAAATGACGTGTTGCGTACAAACATGGGATCTTATGATTAATCTTCTCGTGTTGCTTACGGGTGATCCTGAACCATATGAAATTGAATTATGAGTACATATATATAAAATATCATGTTATCTTATAAAGATGTGATTTTATATAAATTTTTCCAATGAATCCCGAAGTCAATTAAGTCTTGGATAACCAATCTTGTTTCGGTCATAGTTTCTTCGTTACAAGTCCGTTTTCGTTGATTCAAATTGCCATCTTCTTGGATCGAGTTCTTCTTTAAGACTATGAACTGTAAATACCTTGTTTTGTATTCAAAATCATACGGCATAGATGAAAGTTTAGTGAAACATATGAAGTTAAACATTTTTGTTACAACAAAATCATTTAATGACCATTTTTCCAAAAATACTTATACTTTGAAAAACCAAGTTTTACCTTGTTAAATTAACATATAAATAAGTTATATTACAGGTCTTGAAGTATTTTAAAAGTTAAGTTAGAAGGATCTATTTAGTTTGCAAACAAGTTTGAAAACATTCAAACTATGTTCTTGTTGTTAAACTTTTGTACCACAAAATAAGATAGCTATATATATATGAATCGAATAAGGTTATGAACATAGATTCTACCTCAAGTTCCTTGGATAAGTTTGCTGTAAAAGAGGAGTAAGAAGCTAGAATCAAGAGGGTGATAGAAGTGGATGAAAGATTGGAAGTAAGTTGGTGTTCTTGGAAGGTTTTCTTGAAGTGTTTTTGTATGGTTTTCTTATGGTGTTTTAGTATGGTTTTTGAAGCTAGATCTTCTTGGAACTTTGCTGAATTGTTGAAGGTGTTTAAGGGTTATAAGTGTGTGTGTTTTAGCTAGGAGATTGAAGTAGTAAATGAATCAAAAATGATGATACATATATACTAAAAAAAACGTGACCCATGATTGTATATGGACAAATTCTTTAACTTGTAATCTTGTGTAATTGTCAACAATTATACAAAAGCAATTACCTTATACATAAGGCATGAACAAGGGCTGGTTAGGTGGTGATTTGATGTGTATATACCAATAGTAAATACGTATAGAAGCTAGGTATGATACGAGTACAAATACTCTAGATATACGTATAGAAATTTTGTGAAAAATGGAATGAGGATTCAAATATAGCTATCTTTTGTGAATACACTTATATAGTTTTATGTATTTAAGTTCTTAAAAGTGATTAAATACATTACTTATACGATATATGTATAACATTATAAGTCTTAAGTATTTATGTCAAATAACGTTACGTATAGTTATCGTTTTGAAAACTTAAGTTAGTAGTTTCAAAATATACTTATAACTTATTGTTATAAATACAAAATGAGATATTTAAACATTCATTAATCATGTTAAATATGTATATATACATATATATACACAAACGTATAATTATCATATATTGTATAGTTCGTGATATCATCGGTCAAACTAGACGGTCAAACATTGTGTAAAACTCTTTTCGAAAACATAAGTCTCAACAATTTGGATTGCTTATCATGTTGGTAAGGTTTAATTTATGTAAATATTAATCTTATAAGTATATAACGATCGAAAAAGTGCGGGTCGTTACATTACCTCCCCGTTAAATAAATTTCGTCCCGAAATTTTAAAATTGTACCTATTTTGCGTCATCGAGAAACAAGTGTGGATACTTTCGTTTCATTTGATCCTCTCGTTCCCACGTAAACTCGGGACCTCTTCGAGCATTCCAACGAACCTTAACGATCGGTATATTGCTCTGCTTGAGCTGTTTAACTTCACGGTCCATGATTTCGATTGGTTCTTCGACGAATTGTAGTTTCTCGTCGACATGGATTTCTTCAAGAGGAATGGTGAGGTCTTCCTTTGCAAGACACTTCTTAAGGTTTGAGACGTGAAAGGTATTATGTACTCCGGCGAGTTGTTGCGGTAACTCGAGTCGATAAGCTACCGGTCCAATGCGTTCGATGATCTTGAACGGGCCTACGTACCTTGGGTTCAGTTTACCCCTTTTGCCGAAACGTATTACACCTTTCCAAGGTGACACCTTTAGCATAACCATGTCCCCGACCTGAAACTCTAATGGTTTCCTTCGAACATCGGCGTAGCTCTTTTGGCGACTACGGGCTGTTTTCAATCTCTCCTTGATTTGCACTATCTTCTCAGTCGTTTCATGTATGATCTCGGGACCAGTTAAATGTCGATCTCCTACTTCATTCCAACAGATAGGAGATCTACACTTCCTTCCGTACAATGCTTCGAATGGCGCAGCTCCAATGCTCGCATGATAACTATTATTATACGAGAATTCTGCTAACGGTAGATATTTATCCCATCCGTTTCCAAAATCGATCACACATGCCCTGAGCATGTCTTCGAGAGTCTGAATCGTTCTTTCACTCTGTCCATCGGTTTGTGGATGATATGCGGTACTCATATCCAACCGAGTTCCTAATGCCTCCTGTAGTGATTGCCAAAATTTTGAAGTAAATCTACTATCACGATCGGATATAATGGAAATAGGTATTCCATGCCTTGAAACTATTTCCTTTATATATAATCGTAATAATTTCTCCATTCTATCTGTTTCCTTTATAGGCAAGAAATGTGCAGATTTGGTAAGACGATCAACAATTACCCAAATGGTGTCGTAACCCCAGGCAGTCTTTGGTAACTTCGTGATGAAATCCATGGTAATACCGTCCCATTTCCATTCTGGAATTTCTGGTTGTTGAAGTAACCCTGACGGCTTCTGGTGTTCTGCTTTGACTTTGGAACAAGTTAAACATTCCCCAACATATGTTGCAACGTCTGTCTTCAAATTAGGCCACCAATAATGCGTCTTAAGATCTTGGTACATCTTTCCAACTCCAGGATGTATCGAATATCTTGTCTTATGTGCCTCGTTCAATATCAACTTCCTTAATCCACCCAACTTCGGTACCCAAATACGATTTGCAAAATATCGAATTCCATCTTCCCGTACAACGAGTTGCTTCTCATACTTCTTCATTATTTCATTCTTTATGTTTTCTTCATTAAGTGCTTCTCGTTGAACTTCTTTGATTTGTGAGTTGAGGTTCATGCGAATTTTTATATTCATTGCTCGAACTCGAATTGGTTCTCGTTCCTTTCTGCTTAAAGCATCAGCCACCACGTTCGCCTTCCCGGGATGATAACGAATTTCACAATCATAGTCGTTTATTAACTCGACCCACCTACGTTGCCTCATGTTCAATTGTTTCTGATCAAAAATATGTTGAAGGCTTTTATGATCAGTAAACACAGTGAATTTAACCCCATACAAGTAGTGTCTCCACATCTTCAATGCAAACACGACTGCTCCCAATTCTAGATCATGCGTCGTATAATTCCGCTCGTGAATCTTCAATTGTCGGGATGCAAATGCAATTACTTTCTTTCGTTGCATAAGAACACAACCAAAACCTTGTCGCGAAGCGTCACAATATATTTCAAAATCATCGTTCCCTTCTGGTAACGATAAAATAGGCGCCATAGTTAACTTCTTTTTCAGTATTTGAAATGCGTTCTCCTGCTCCGAGGTCCATTCATATTTCTTCCCTTTTTGCGTTAACGCTGTCAACGGCTTAGCTATTCGGGAAAAATCTTGAATAAACCTTCTATAATAACCGGCTAAACCCAAAAATTGGCGTATCTGCATTGGTGTCTTAGGAGTCTCCCATTTTTCAATGGCTTCAATTTTTGCTGGATCAACCTGAATTCCTTCGCTATTAACAACGTGACCAAGAAATTGCACTTCTTTCAACCAGAAAGCACACTTAGAAAATTTAGCATAAAGTTGTTCTTTTCTTAACAACTCCAGTATCAACCTTAAATGCTCTTCATGCTCTTGCTCACTTTTGGAATAGATAAGAATATCATCAATGAAAACGATAACAAACTTATCTAAATACGGACTACAAACTCGATTCATGAGGTCCATGAATACAGCTGGCGCATTCGTCAATCCAAACGGCATAACCAAAAATTCGTAATGACCATAACGTGTCCGAAAAGCAGTTTTCGGTATATCTTCTTCTTTGACACGTAATTGATGATAGCCCGACCTTAAGTCAATTTTTGAGTACACACATGATCCTTGGAGTTGATCAAATAAGTCGTCAATTCTCGGTAGTGGATACCGATTCTTGATAGTTAATTTATTTAATTCACGATAATCTATACACATCCTAAAAGATCCATCTTTCTTTTTAACAAATAGAATCGGAGCTCCCCACGGTGAAGTACTTGGTCGTATGAATCCATGATCCAGTAATTCTTTTAACTGACTCTGAAGTTCTTTTAACTCGGACGGTGCAAGTCTATATGGAGCACGAGCCACTGGTGCAGCTCCTGGTACTAAATCTATTTGAAATTCTACAGATCTAAATGGAGGTAATCCCGGCAACTTTTCCGGAAAGACTTCAGGAAAGTCTCTTGCCACAGGCACGTCATTGATGCTTTTCACTTTTTCCTTTGTTTCGACTTTATTAACATGTGCTAAGATAGCATAGCACCCTTTCTTCAAGCACTTTTGAGCTTTCAAATAACTAATGAGTTTTAGCTTTGAGTTACCCTTCTCTCCATAAATCATTACTGGCGTTTTATCCTTACGAGGAATGCGAATTGCCTTCTTGGCACAAACAACTTCCGCTCCTATTTTGGACATCCAGTCCATGCCGACTATTACATCAAAACCTCCTAATTCTACGGGTATTAAGTCGATTTTAAACGTTTCTCCGGCTAGATTTATTTCACAATCACGACAAATTTTATCGGCTTTAATTAGCTTACCATTAGCTAACTCAATCAAGTACTTAGCATCTAGAGGTAATGATGAACAATTCAATTTAGTGTAAAAATTTATACACACGTAACTTCTATCGGCGCCAGTATCAAATAAAATAGATGCTGATAAGTTATTAATGGTAAACGTACCCGTAACAAGCTCCGGGTCTTCTCGTGCCTCTCTAGCATTAATAACAAACGCTCTTCCACGTGCAGGTCCGCCATTCTGATTCGGGCACTGGCTCTTATAGTGACCTTGTTTTCCACACCCAAAACAAGTAATGTTAGCCAAAGCAGTTCCATTTGCGTTGGTGGCAGGAGTCTTGTTACCATTTGCATTTGTAACGAGAGCCTTACAATCTTCAGCAAGATGTCCCTGTCTATTGCATTTAGTGCACAACACACTACAGTAACCAAAATGATGTTTGTGACAACGGTTGCATAAAGGACTTTGTCCTTTGTAACCAAAGCCTGAACCGCTACCCGCACCTTTCGGGGTTTCTGGTTTCTTAAAAGATTGCTGTTGGTAACCTCGATCATAATTTCCGTTCCACTTCCTTTTGTTACTCGATACCTTCACCTCAGTAGTGAATGCTTTCTTATCCAGAATGACCTGATCCATTAACTCGTTCGCCATGGTCATAGCTTCATGAATTGTCTTAGGTTTCGATGCTGTAACATTTGCCTTGACCTTTTTGGGCAAACCACCTTTGTACATTTCAATCTTCCGTGCTTCGGTTGGAACCAATTCAGGACATAGTAAAACCAATTCCATGAATCGCTGATTGTAGTTGGTGATTTCAGTACCAACCACCTTCAAACTTCGTAACTCATCTTCTAACTTAATAACCTCATTCCTTGGACAATACTCGGTGATTATCATTGCTTTGAATTCTTCCCATGGAGTATCATAAGCTACATCTCCTCCTACCGCCTTCACATAATTCTTCCACCATGTGAGTGCACTATCTTGTAAAGTGCACGATGCAAACTTGGTCATGTCTTTTTCATCACAACCACTGATTTTAAACACCGTCTCCATCTTTTCTATCCATCGGGTTAAACCGATCGGTCCTTCCGTTCCACTGAATGATGATGGCTTGCAAGCTTGGAACGTCTTGTAGGAGCATCCTACACGAGGATTTGGATTAACTGCAGCAGCTCTTGCAGCCTCAACCCATAACATTCTGTCGTTCACTCGCTGGTTGATGAGTTCCTCGAGTTCTTGTTCCGTCATTCGATTCAATCGCGCCATTTCCTAATGAAAGAAAATAATTATTCACATGGAATATTATAGATGTAGTGTGTATTTATAGTACATTTATAGCTTGTTAATAATATGAACCAGGTATTATTATAAAAGCCTTTTCTTCTTATTAGCGTTTTATAATTATATCTTGGGTAGTACCTACCCGTTAATGTTCATACTTAATAGCTTAGTACAGAATCAATTACTACAATCTAAATAATACTTAACCATGGAAAATTATTGCATTTCATACTTCGCTATTTTACATATGCTTACATCAAACTTTAAACAAACCACACTAATAATATTATACAAAACATTATGTGATTCCATGGTTTAATACGGTAGCGCATCATTTGGTCTATTTCCCAAAACATTTATGTCCAGGGAATCCCCCAACGCGAATCCTAGCTGTCTCCCTACGTTTTGGCTGAGGTGCCGAAGAACTAGATGCGGGGATAGCACTAATAGGAATAGCGGGGATAGGGGTGGTAGTGTTGAGTGGAATTGGTGCCACTTCATTCTCATTAAACTCAGGATTTGAATTTTCTAATTCATTAGCCTTTCGTTTCTTTCCTAGTTCGAACTCGTCTTTTGTAATTTCCTGTATTTCTTCCTCGGGTTCACTTTCCTCCTCGGGTTCACTTTCCTCCTCGGGTTCACTTTCCTCCTCGGGTTCACTTTCCGATATTTCTATAGTTGGTTCATCCGGAAATTGTGAGTCTTCCCCAAAAATACCACTTTCGTCATCGGATATATTAATGACTGAAACACAATCTGAAGGTTCTGATTCGGAGTCGCTGAATGTGATAATAAGTTTCGAGCCCGACATCTATCACACAACAACTAACCCATTAGTACTTACATAATATTTACACATAAATTTTAACCAACAGTGATAAGCAATGGTTTTTTTTTAAAAAAACAGACCCGGTCAAAGTCCAGACTTTACTAATGTATCCTAACGACTTCTCGGTTAGACACACTAATGCAAACCTGGTTCGCTAAGACCAACGCTCTGATACCACATGTCATAACCCGTCCTTAACCATAAGAACGCGTTAGATAACGTATGATTTCATTGCGAGGTATTGACCTCTATATGAGACATTTTTAAAAGAAAAACTGCATATATTATACATTACAAACCACAACCATTATTTTTGTTACAAGCTTAAGACAATAAAAAGAAGATTAACGTTTAGCGATAATCTTCGACTTACAAACTTTACAAATGATGACAACAACACGGTTTCTAGCATATTTTACAATACAACATCTCGGATATGCAGTTTTATTTTTGACACAAACATGCGTACGCAAGATCCTGGTTAGATCCAACATGATGCAGCGGAAGCTTTAGAAATCACCTGAGAATAGACATGTTTTAAAAAGGTCAACATAAAGTTGGTGAGATATAGGTTTAATGCCGGCAGCAATATATATATAGACCACAAGATTTCGTATATAAACAGTTTAATAAAAGTATTCTAAGTGGTTGAGCACTTGGTAACCATACTTAACATTTTCACGTCGCATATTCCCTTTAATATGAAATCTTACTACACCGTACCAAGTGTAGTCACAAAACGAAGTACTGTGCAACCGTTGAATACTGGTCGTCCAGTCCGGTTGGGGTTGTCAGGCCCGATAGATCTATCAACAGGATTCGCGTTTACAATACCGCTGTAAATATTAGTTACCAAGCTACAGGGAAGTATGCCAGTGGTACAACTCAACGTAGAATATATTTTTCAGTTACTTGTGTCCATAATGTAAAACATAAAATACATGTATTCTCATCCCGAAATATTTAGAGTTTAAAAGTGGGACTATATACTCACTCTTGTCTTGATGATATAAATAATTTGACTCGGTCTTCCGGTTGATATCACGAACCTATCCATATATAATATATTAATATGTTTTCATTTTTAAACAAACGTTATAAATATATACTTGTTATACTTTTAATACTTTGAATAATTCCTTAGTCCGTAGTTAGCAGTCCGATGTTAGTAATTCAATTTTAATGGTTCATTTTTAGATGTTTAATATACCCGCAATAAACAAAACCCCCAACGAAATAAATAAAACCCCATCGTATATGTATTGGTTGAGATTAATCTTGACCCACGGTACCGGTGTTGTCAAATGACGTGTTGCGTACATAAAGTACCGGTGTTGTCAAATGACGTGTTGCGTACAAACATGGGATCTTATGATTAATCTTCTCGTGTTGCTTACGGGTGATCCTGAACCATATGAAATTGAATTATGAGTACATATATATAAAATATCATGTTATCTTATAAAGATGTGATTTTATATAAATTTTTCCAATGAATCCCGAAGTCAATTAAGTCTTGGATAACCAATCTTGTTTCGGTCATAGTTTCTTCGTTACAAGTCCGTTTTCGTTGATTCAAATTGCCATCTTCTTGGATCGAGTTCTTCTTTAAGACTATGAACTGTAAATACCTTGTTTTGTATTCAAAATCATACGGCATAGATGAAAGTTTAGTGAAACATATGAAGTTAAACATTTTTGTTACAACAAAATCATTTAATGACCATTTTTCCAAAAATACTTATACTTTGAAAAACCAAGTTTTACCTTGTTAAATTAACATATAAATAAGTTATATTACAGGTCTTGAAGTATTTTAAAAGTTAAGTTAGAAGGATCTATTTAGTTTGCAAACAAGTTTGAAAACATTCAAACTATGTTCTTGTTGTTAAACTTTTGTACCACAAAATAAGATAGCTATATATATATGAATCGAATAAGGTTATGAACATAGATTCTACCTCAAGTTCCTTGGATAAGTTTGCTGTAAAAGAGGAGTAAGAAGCTAGAATCAAGAGGGTGATAGAAGTGGATGAAAGATTGGAAGTAAGTTGGTGTTCTTGGAAGGTTTTCTTGAAGTGTTTTTGTATGGTTTTCTTATGGTGTTTTAGTATGGTTTTTGAAGCTAGATCTTCTTGGAACTTTGCTGAATTGTTGAAGGTGTTTAAGGGTTATAAGTGTGTGTGTTTTAGCTAGGAGATTGAAGTAGTAAATGAATCAAAAATGATGATACATATATACTAAAAAAAACGTGACCCATGATTGTATATGGACAAATTCTTTAACTTGTAATCTTGTGTAATTGTCAACAATTATACAAAAGCAATTACCTTATACATAAGGCATGAACAAGGGCTGGTTAGGTGGTGATTTGATGTGTATATACCAATAGTAAATACGTATAGAAGCTAGGTATGATACGAGTACAAATACTCTAGATATACGTATAGAAATTTTGTGAAAAATGGAATGAGGATTCAAATATAGCTATCTTTTGTGAATACACTTATATAGTTTTATGTATTTAAGTTCTTAAAAGTGATTAAATACATTACTTATACGATATATGTATAACATTATAAGTCTTAAGTATTTATGTCAAATAACGTTACGTATAGTTATCGTTTTGAAAACTTAAGTTAGTAGTTTCAAAATATACTTATAACTTATTGTTATAAATACAAAATGAGATATTTAAACATTCATTAATCATGTTAAATATGTATATATACATATATATACACAAACGTATAATTATCATATATTGTATAGTTCGTGATATCATCGGTCAAACTAGACGGTCAAACATTGTGTAAAACTCTTTTCGAAAACATAAGTCTCAACAATTTGGATTGCTTATCATGTTGGTAAGGTTTAATTTATGTAAATATTAATCTTATAAGTATATAACGATCGAAAAAGTGCGGGTCGTTACAGTAGCACCATGACGCGCGTATGGTTAACCATATAGTTTATGTATGTATTGTAGTGTAGCATATTATATTTTGGAGTATATGCTATTGTTTATGCTAGTTGCGGTAATGGAGGTTATTAGCTTTATACTTGGAGTTCGTATGCTAATTATATTGCTAGCATGTATGTGGTATGTGAGTAGGTGGTTGCAAGTAGGTATATTATATATGCATGTGTATACTTATTGCACTCACTAAGCGTTAGCTTACCTCTCTCGTTGTTTACTTTTTAGGTACAAGTATGGAGAAATGAAAAGGGGTTGTTGGGCATTAGATAATCTCATGTAGGCTTCTAGATGAAGCTTTTGGAAGTCGACCTAGTGTTTTGGGTAGTTTAGCCCCAAACCATGCTTGAGTGTCGTTTGGTTTGAAACTATCATTTTATGGGTCGAACTTGTGATACATTTGATTAAGGGCCTTCGTGCCGATGATGTAAACTTTAAACATGTTAAACGTTTAAACGCTTGTATGAAATGGTTTACATCTTATAACCAATTGAATTGGCGTGTTAATGGTTCATTATTTAAAAAAAAATTGTCGGGTTGTATACGGGTTGGGTTGTTTCAAGTGGTATTAGAGCATGGTCTAAGGGATTTAGGCGACTTGAGATAGGTGCCTAGACTTAGACTTTATTGTGTATGCGTTTTATGCGGGACTTATAGGAGACGGGTCGGACTGGGTTTGGTTAGTGCCTAGGTTTAGGT
Organism: Rutidosis leptorrhynchoides; assembly: GCF_046630445.1. Lineage (NCBI taxonomy): Eukaryota > Viridiplantae > Streptophyta > Magnoliopsida > Asterales > Asteraceae > Rutidosis > Rutidosis leptorrhynchoides. The sequence goes on from NC_092334.1 coordinate 571,380,576, forward strand.
GAACTAACCTTATAATTAATTGTTTTGTGTTGTGTATGCAATCATCAAGCAAGATGGTCTTGGTACTAACGAGTGGATGCGGCGTGTTCGTGTATTAATGACTAGCTATCATTAATACGGGTGCAAATCGTGTCTAGCGTGTGGTGTAAGGCGATTGTTGAGCAAGATGGGACGGTGTTGTGCGGATGAATTTTTATTGTAATAGTGGTTTAACCGTTTTGCGTTCCTTAGAATGAAGACAGAAAATGAATACGGAACGGACGGGCCTACTCAAGAAGGGAAGGATGAGTTAACGTTAAAGATTGAGGCCGAGTTCGAACGCAATATCTCGATTTTCGCCGACAAGGTTAAACAGGTTCTCCAAGAGTCGTTCGAGGGAATAGTAACCGAGATGGTCCGAGACCAAGTGTCTAAGGCCGTAGGGGAAGAGTTTGAAAAGAGGTTCCTTAAACCTAAAGGTAGTGGTGATGAAGAAGTACTTGCAGGGTTAGAGTCACATGGCGCTCCTGGTAAGAGGGCGAGGAGTACGCCTGAAGGTGTAGGGAACGTGAAAAAGAGGAGTAAGGGAGGTTATGTACCTACGTGCTATAATTGTGCAAAAAGGGGTCATTTTGAAATGTCCCGTTCTTATTGATTAAAAACGTTCCATATTAATTGATTTCGTTGCGAGGTTTTGACCTCTATATGAGACGTTTTTCAAAGACTGCATTCATTTTAAAACAAACCATAACCTTTATTTCATCAATAAAGGTTTAAAAAGCTTTACGTAGATTATCAAATAATGATAATCTAAAATATCCTGTTTACACACGACTATTACATAATGGTTTACAATACAAATATGTTACAACGAAATAAGTTTCTTGAATGCAGTTTTTACACAATATCATACAAGCATGGACTCCAAATCTTGTCCTTATTTAAGTATGTGACAGCGGAAGCTCTTAATAATCACCTGAGAATAAACATGCTTAAAACGTCAACAAAAAAATGTTGGTGAGTTATAGGTTTAACCTATATATATCAAATCGTAACAATAGACCACAAGATTTCATATTTCAATAAACATCCCATACATAGAGATAAAAATCATTCATATGGTGAACACCTGGTAACCGACATTAACAAGATGCATATATAAGAATATCCCTATCATTCCGGGACACCCTTCGGATATGATATAAATTTCGAAGTACTAAAGCATCCGGTACTTTGGATGGGGTTTGTTAGGCCCAATAGATCTATCTTTAGGATACGCGTCAATTAAGGTGTCTGTTCCCTAATTCTTAGATTACCAGACTTAATAAAAAGGGGCATATTCGATTTCCATAATTCAACCATAGAATGTAGTTTCACGTACTTGTGTCTATTTTGTAAATCATTTAAAAAACCTGCATGTATTCTCATCCCAAAAATATTAGATTTTAAAAGTGGGACTATAACTCACCTTCACAGATTTTTACTTCGTCGGGAAGTAAGACTTGGCCACTGGTCGATTCACGAACCTATAACAAATATGTACATATATATCAAAGTATGCTCAAAATATATTTACAACACTTTTAATACATTTTGATGTTTTAAGTTCATTAAGTCGGCTGTCCTCGTTAGTAACCTACAACTAGTTGTCCAAAGTTAGATGTACAGAAAAAAAAATTGATATATATTATCTTGAATCAATCCACGACCCAGTGTATACACGTCTCAGGCTAGATCACAACTCAAAGTATATATATTTTTGGAATCAACCTCAACCCTGTATAGCTAACTCCCACATTAGTGCATATAGAGTGTCTATGGTTGTTCCAAATAATATATACACATGGGTCGATATGATATGTCAAAACATTTGCATACGTGTCTATGGTATCCCAAGATTACATAATATATTAGAATACATGTATAATACAATATAAGTTAGCTAGAATTTGATTAATATAGATTTGTTACCAATTTTCACGTAGCTACAACAAGAAAAATTATCCAATCTTGTTTTACCCATAACTTCTTCGTTTTAAATCCGTTTTGAGTGAATCAAATTGCTATGGTTTCATATTGAACTCTATTTTATGAATCTAAATAGAAAAAGTATAGGTTTATAGTCGGAAATATAAGTTACAAGTCGTTTTTGTAAGAGGTAGTCATTTCAGTCGAAAGAACGACGTCTTGATGACCATTTTGAAAAACATACTTCCACTTTGAGTTTAACCATGATTTTTGGATATAGTTTCATGTTCATAAGAAAAATCATTTTTCTAGAAGAACAACTTTTAAATCAAAGTTTATCATAGTTTTTAATTAACTAACCCAAAACAGCCCGCGGTGTTACTACGACGGCGTAAATCCAGTTTTACGGTGTTTTTCGTGTTTCCAGGTTTTAAATCATTAAGTTAGCATATCATATAGATATAGAACATGTGTTTAGTTGATTTTAAAAGTCAAGTTATAAGGATTAACTTTTGTTTGCGAACAAGTTTAGAATTAACTAAACTATGTTCTAGTGATTACAAGTTTAAACCTTCGAATAAGATAGCTTTATATGTATGAATCGAATGATGTTATGAACATCATTACTACCTCAAGTTTTCTGGATAAAGCTACTGGAAATGAGAAAAATGGATCTAGCTTCAAAGGATCCTTGAATGGCTTGAAAGTTCTTGAAGCAGAATCATGACACGAAAACAGTTCAAGTAAGATTTTCACTCGAAATAAGATTGTTATAGTTATAGAAATTGAATCAAAGTTTTAATATGAGTATTACCTTGTATTAGAAAGATATCTTACTGTAATTAAGAAAGATTTCTTGAGGTTGGATGATCACTCTACAAGATTGGAAGTAAGCTAGCAAACTTGGAAGTATTCTTGATTTTATGAAACTAGAACTTGTAGAATTTATAAAGAACACTTAGAACTTGAAGATAGAACTTGAGAGAGATCAATTAGATGAATAAAATTGAAGAATGAAAGTGTTTATAGGTATTTTTGGTCGTTGGTGTATGGATTAGATATAAAGGATATGTAATTTTGTTTTCATGTAAATAAGTCATGAATGATTACTCATATTTTTGTAGTTTTATGAGATATTTCATGCTAGTTGCCAAATGATGATTCCCACATGTGTTAGGTGACTCACATGGGCTGCTAAGAGCTGATCATTGGAGTGTATATACCAATAGTACATACATCTAAAAGCTGTGTATTGTACGAGTACGAATACGGGTGCATACGAGTAGAATTGTTGATGAAACTGAATGAGGATGTAATTGTAAGCATTTTTGTTAAGTAGAAGTATTTTGATAAGTGTCTTGAAGTCTTTCAAAAGTGTATGAATACATATTAAAACACTACATGTATATACATTTTAACTGAGTCGTTAAGTCATCGTTAGTCGTTACATGTAAGTGTTGTTTTGAAACCTTTAAGTTAACGATCTTGTTAAATGTTGTTAACCCAATGTTTATAATATCAAATAAGATTTTAAATTATTATATTATCATGATATTATGATGTACGATGTAACATCCCGCCTTTTTACATTTTCTTTTCCGTTATACTAATTTAAACTCCGTTATATGTTCATAACATCTCCGTTAATACGCGTTTTAACATATTCCGTTTAGGTAATTTTCGCACCCGACTACAAACTCGAGGGACTAAAATTGACACGGGGCAAACTAGTTGACTAGGTCACCTAGTCCACCCCAATCACCACCATTCAACCATCTCCATCTCTCTCTCTTTCTCTCTAGCAAGAACACACAAAAAACCCATTCCATTCATTCATCATCTAAATTCAATCTTGGAAGCTCACAACAAATCCGACTACATACTCTTAATCCTCTCGTCATTCTCTACGATTTGATACTAACTTCATCGATTTTGGGTAACATTTCTAAAACTCTAGATTTCTCAAATTCGTGTTTTTGACTTGATATGTTGTTAGTTAGTGTCTATGGCTCGTGTATAACATGAATATATGATTTGTATGCTCGATCTTGATGTTTTGGTGTAACTAGCTTGAAAATGAAAAGTGTATGCTTAATCTTTGATTTTGGATGATGAAATGTGTTTAGATGTTAATGTTTGTGTGTTCAAAGTGTTAGTTACTTCAATAGCTTCGTTTTGGTGTGTTGATTGACATGAAAACCTTACATTAACATGATTAGTGATTTTGAGGTTTGGTTAGGGTTTGACAACTCTTAAAACGAACTTTTGATGCGTTGAATGCTTATTAATGTTATTGATAAGTGTTTAGTTGTATTACACGTTTCATTACCTTCAAAACGGCATATCATATGTATAAATTGGATTCCCGAAACTTAAATTGCAATTGATGAACTTGAAACTTGAAAATAAACCTTTATTGGTCACTTGACGGGATTTTGGTTATTTTATATGATGTTTTTGCTTGATGAAAAGTGCTTAGTTGCGTTCCTTGTCGAAAGAGCTTTCCGGTGATATAAGATACATGTTCTAATTGTTTGCGGATCATAAATTGTGATTGTTTGAAGTTTGGGTCGTGCACTTGTGTTTTTCTGCAAACAGGACCTGAATGCCCATTGGGACGCCGTCCTGATTTTTGGGACGCCGTCCCACTCTTCAATTTGGGACACCGTCCTGATTTTGGGACGCCATCCCACTCTTCATATTGGGACACCGTCCTGATTTTGGGACACCGTCCTGATACACTAAAATGGGCTGTTTTGCTTGGTCATTTGACGTAAAATGTTTGCTATGCTACGGACCTCCGATTAACATGAAACTTGGCCAACATGCTCATATATGATTATATAACTTAGAAAAATTGTCGGATACCCGACCCGACCCCGTTGACTTTGACTTTGACCAAGTTTGACTTTTAGTCAAACTTAACCAAACGTTTATGCAATCGTTCTAACATGCTTTTATACGTAATTCTTGTATGAAACTTGACAACGTGGTTCACATGCTATAATAATCGAGTCGTAATGAGCCATAGGACTAATTGAACATCTTTGACCCTTCGTGACTATCGTTATTAATACAACCTATTTGTTTAGGTCAAGACTAGCATTGTTCTTTGCACACGTTACTTGTCGAAGTACTTTTTGGTTCGTGCATACTAGGTGAGATCATAGTCCCACTTTTACTCTTTTTGAACTTACTTTTGGGATGAGAAAACACAAACGTTCTTTTAAACTACGTGAACACAAGTACAGGGAAAACAAACATTCTACATACGAGTTTGAACACAAATCCTCAATTCGATTATCATTAGTTACATCAGATGGTGTAAGCGAGAACTTATGTTATATGGCCATATGGGTTTGACAAACCCTCACTTCGGACGGTTCGCTACCGTCTACGGGTGAAATATATTTTCGGAAAATAGTGTATGTTCTAACACTATTATTACGGGGTTCAACGGACGGAATGCTAAGCTTTGATAATTGAGTGCTCGTGAATATTAACTTTTAGAATGTACTATGACTTTATCGATGTTGCAAATCTTGTGGTTCAACTTACTTTTACTCACTTACTTATTTAAACCTATGATTTCACCAACGTTTTCGTTGACAGATTTCTATGTTTTTCTCAGGTCCTTGAACGATACATGATACATGCTTCCGCTCATACTTTTTGATACTTGCATTGGATGTCGAGTATACTTGCATACGTGGAGCGTCTTTTTGACTACTTTTAATTGTGTCGCACGTGTTTCATACAAACTTTAAACATTGTTATGTACTTGTTATGGAAACTACTTTTGTAAACTTTGAAACATCCTTATTTATGAAATGAATGCGACATATTTTTCGGTCAAACTTTGTTATAAAGACTTACGACCATGTAATGGGACCTTACGTAGATGACGCCGTCATTTGACGATTTGTTGGGGTCGCTACAAGTGGTATCAGAGCCTTGGTTGTAGGGATTTAGAGTTCATTGGTGTCGACCCCGAGTCATAGGGTACATTGGTGAGTCTAGACTACAACCGGCATATAGACTTGACATAGGAATTACTTGACTACATGTGCATTTATACTCGAGCTCTCTTACTCATATCTACTCTTATTCTATCTAAATCTTGCGTTGTATAATTTAATTGACACGCCACCTTGACTATATGTGGTAATGTCGAATGCACATATGAATTAGGGTAATATAATTTCCGGGATTATATTACGGTGACTCATATGAACATGCCGACATTATGACATAAAGAATTTAAGGCGAGTTAAGGATAATTTTCTCTCTATCTTTATTCCATATCACGGTTAGTATTATTTAGAATACTAACCAACGGTATTCTTTTGTTTTGAAGGAACAATGCCTCCCCGCCGTGTACGACGCAATGAAACTCCCGAACAAGCCTTGCAACGCATGATAGCCACCGCCATGGATGCGGCCATGGCCAGTCACTCGTCCAACAACAACAATAACACCAACCACAACAACAATAACCAAGGAGCCGGTAACTCTAGCGAAGGTTGCTCCTACAAAGCTTTCATGGGGTGCAAACCTCACACTTATGATGGAACCGGGGGACCGGTTGTGCTTACTCGTTGGTTTGAACAAACCGAGGCCGTCTTTAGCATAAGCGGTTGTCGGGATCAAGACAAGGTCAAATACTCCACCCACACTTTCTCCGAAATTGCTCTAACATGGTGGAACACCTATGTTCAATCGGTGGGTACCGATGAAGCTCATGCCCTCTCTTGGGCCGATCTAAGGGAAAAGATGATTGTTGAATATTTTCCGCGCGAAGAAACCCGAAAGCTTGAGGAAGAACTAAGAGCTTTGAAAGCGGTCGGAAACGATCTTAAATCTTATAATCAACGCTTCGCCGAACTATCCTTGATGTGTCCTAATCTTGTTAACCCCGAATCTCAAAGGATTGAGCTCTACATGCTTGGTCTTCCAAAAAGCATCAAACAAGGGGTGATGTCATCCAAACCCGCTACTCATCAAGCCGCTATGAACATGGCCCGCCAATTAATCGAAACGGTTGACGAAATCGTAGTGCCGGCTCCTAAGGCTGAGGACAAGTCGGGTGGCAACAAAAGGAAATGGGAAGCCACTCCATCAACCAACTACAACAACAACACCTTCACCAAAAAGCCTTTCAACAATGACGGCAAGAAGGGTTATGTCGGGAACCTACCTTTTTGCAACAAATGCCACAAGCATCATCACGGCGAATGTAACAAGCTAATTTGTCACCGTTGCCAAGGAGTTGGTCATAGGGCCAACAATTGTACAAACGCCGCCCCCGTTGCTCGAAAGGGGCCCAATCCTCCAAAAACGGTCACTTGTTACGAATGTGGCCAAACGGGCCATTATAAGAACGAATGCCCGAAAAAGAAAGCCAACCCCAACAACCGAGGCCGAGCCTTTAACATCAACACCGAGGAAGCCCGAGATGACAATGAACTAGTCACGGGTACGTTTCTTCTCAACAACTCTTATGTTACTTGCTTATTCGATTCGGGTGCCGATAAATGTTTTGTGTCTAAGACTTTGGCTCCTACCCTTTGCACTCCACCACACCCTTTAGATACTACTTATTCCATCGAAGTGGCCGACGGAAAACTCTTAAGTGCCGACACATATTACCGGGGGTGTACTTTGAACATTTTGGGTAAGGAATTTGAAATTGACTTGATACCCATGGAATTAGGGAGTTTTGATGTAATAATCGGTATGAATTGGATGGTCAAAAATAAATCTCACATTCTTTGCGATCTTCACGCAATCCGAATTCCTATCGAGAATGGTAAACCATTGATTGTCTATGGCGACAAAAATTGCACCGGACTCAATCTCGTTTCGTGCCTTAAAGTTCGAAAACTACTACGTAAGGGTTGTTTTGCAATTCTTGCTCACGTTAAGAAAGTCGAAGCCGATGAAAAGCACATCGATGATGTGCCGATTGTTAGTGACTTTTCCGATGTATTTCCCGACGAATTACCGGGTCTTCCACCTCATCGACCGGTTGAATTTCAAATCGATCTTATTCCAGGAGCCGCACCCGTAGCGCGTGCACCATATAGACTCGCTCCATCCGAATTACAAGAATTGCAAAGTCAAATCCAAGAGCTACTTGACCGTGGTTTCATTCAACCTAGCCATTCACCATGGGGCGCTCCGATTTTGTTCGTCAAGAAGAAAGACGGATCCCTACGAATGTGCATTGATTATCGTGAACTAAACAAATTGACGGTTAAGAACCGATATCCCCTTCCTCGCATCGATGATCTCTTTGATCAACTACAAGGTTCTCGTGTATATTCAAAAATCGATCTCCGTTCGGGTTATCATCAACTAAGGGTTAAAGGGGAAGATGTCTCCAAAACCGCTTTCCGGACTCGTTATGGTAGTTATGAATTCCTTCTCATGCCTTTCGGTCTCACTAACGCACTGGCGGTGTTCATGGATCTCATGAACCGCGTGTGCAAACCGTACCTCAACAAATTCGTTATCGTGTTCATCGACGATATTTTGGTCTATTCAAAAAGCGAAGAGGAACATAAAGGACATCTCCGACTCGTGCTTGAACTCTTGAGAAAAGAACAACTCTATGCCAAGTTCTCCAAGTGTGAATTTTGGTTGAAGGAAGTTCAATTCCTCGGTCACGTTGTAAGTGATCAAGGCATTAAAGTCGATCCCGCAAAAATCGAAGCCATTAGTAAATGGGAGACTCCTACTACTCCTACTCAAATTCGTCAATTCTTGGGTCTCGCCGGATACTATCGTAAATTCATCAAGGATTTCTCCCTAATCGCTCTTCCTTTAACCGCGTTAACTCACAAGGAACGAAAATTCGTTTGGACATCCGAACAAGATACCGCTTTCCAAATCTTGAAAACTAAGCTAACCACCGCTCCTATCTTGTCACTTCCCGAAGGCAATGATGATTTTGTTGTATATTGTGATGCCTCGAAAAACGGTTATGGATGCGTACTAATGCAACGAAAGAAAGTCATTGCTTATGCCTCTCGACAACTCAAAGTCCACGAACGAAACTACACGACACATGATCTTGAACTCGGTGCCGTCATTTTTGCACTTAAGTTATGGAGACATCATCTTCTTGGTACCAAAAGTACCATCTTTACCGATCACAAAAGTCTCCAACATATCTTCGATCAAAAGCAACTAAACATGAGACAACGAAGGTGGAATGAGACCTTGAACGATTATAATTGCGAGCTTCGTTACCACCCCGGGAAGGCAAATGTAGTGGCCGATGCCTTAAGTCGAAAGGAAAGAGCGGTGCCTCTTCGTGTCCGAGCTTTGAATATCACCATCCACTCCAACCTTAATAGCCAAATTCGGGTAGCCCAAGATGAAGCTCTTAAGGACAACAACATCGCACGCGAACTTTTAAACATTCTCGTCTCCCGATTCGAAGTTAAGGAGACCGGACTTCGATATTACGCCAGAAAAATTTGGGTGCCTAGATATGGCGATCTACGAAACCTCATCCTAGACGAAGCCCACAAATCGCGATACTCGATTCATCCCGGCGCCAATAAGATGTACCATGACCTTAAAGAACAATATTGGTGGCCGAACATCAAAAAGGAGGTTGCTAGATACGTCGCCAATTGTTTGACTTGCGCTAAAGTCAAAGCCGAACACCAAAGACCGTCCGGGTTACTTCAACAACCCGAGATCCCACAATGGAAGTGGGAAAGGATCACGATGGATTTTATCACCAAGCTACCAAAAACGTCGGGCGGTTATGATACTATTTGGGTCATTGTCGATCGCCTCACCAAATCCGCGCACTTTCTCGCCATGAAAGAGACCGACAAAATGGAGAAACTTGCACGACTTTACATTAAGGAGATTGTAGCCCGACACGGAGTACCGTTATCGATTATCTCTGACCGAGATGGTCGTTTCGTTTCTAGATTTTGGAGTAAGTTACAAGAAGCGTTGGGAACGCGTTTGGACATGAGCACCGCATATCATCCCCAAACCGATGGGCAAAGTGAACGTACAATACAAACCTTAGAGGATATGTTACGAGCCTGCGTTGTTGATTTCGGAAAAGCTTGGGACAAGCACTTACCTCTCGCCGAGTTCTCTTACAACAATAGTTATCACGCGAGTATTGACGCCGCACCATTCGAAGCATTATATGGCCGAAAATGTCGTTATCCTCTTTGTTGGGCCGAAGTAGGCGACAAACAAATCACCGGTCCCGAACTTATTCATGAAACAACCGAGAAGATCGTTCAAATCCGAGATAGGCTTAGGACGGCCCGGAGTCGTCAAAAGAGTTATACCGACAAACGACGCAACGACCTCGAATTTCAAATCGGTGACCGGGTAATGTTAAAAGTCGCACCTTGGAAAGGTGTAATCCGTTTCGGGAAACGCGGGAAGCTAAATCCGCGGTATAATGGTCCTTTCGAAATTTTGGAGCGTGTTGGAACCGTTGCTTATCGTTTAGATCTTCCGCCTCAACTGAGTTCCGTTCATCCTACCTTCCATGTATCTAACTTGAAAAAGTGTCTTGCCGAACCCGATATCATCATCCCTCTCGAGGAACTTACTATTGATGACAAACTTCATTTTGTAGAGGAACCGGTTGAAATTGTGGACACCTCCGTCAAGACATTGAAACAAAGCCGAATCCCGATTGTTAAAGTCCGTTGGAACGCCAAAAGGGGACCCGAGTTTACTTGGGAAAGACAAGATCAAATGCAAAGGAAGTATCCTCATCTATTCGTGAATTCGGAAACGCAAGATCTCGAGGAAGAAACAACGACTACTACGCCTACTTAAATTTCGGGACGAAATTTCTTTTAAGGAGTAGGTAATGTAACATCCCGCCTTTTTACATTTTCTTTTCTGTTATACTAATTTAAACTCCGTTATATGTTTATAACATCTCCCGTTAATACGCGTTTTAACATATTCCGTTTAGGTAATTTTCGCACCCGACTACAAACTCGAGGGACTAAAATTGACACGGGGCAAACTAGTTGACTAGGTCACCTAGTCCACCCCAATCACCACCATTCAACCATCTCCATCTCTCTCTCTTTCTCTCTAGCAAGAACACACACACAAACCCATTCCATTCATTCATCATCTAAATTCAATCTTGGAAGCTCACAACAAATCCGACTACATACTCTTAATCCTCTCGTCATTCTCTACGATTTGATACTAACTTCATCGATTTTGGGTAACATTTCTAAAACTCTAGATTTCTCAAATTCGTGTTTTTGACTTGATATGTTGTTAGTTAGTGTCTATGGCTCGTGTATAACATGAATATATGATTTGTATGCTCGATCTTGATGTTTTGGTGTAACTAGCTTGAAAATGAAAAGTGTATGCTTAATCTTTGATTTTGGATGATGAAATGTGTTTAGATGTTAATGTTTGTGTGTTCAAAGTGTTAGTTACTTCAATAGCTTCGTTTTGGTGTGTTGATTGACATGAAAACCTTACATTAACATGATTAGTGATTTTGAGGTTTGGTTAGGGTTTGACAACTCTTAAAACGAACTTTTGATGCATTGAATGCTTATTAATGTTATTGATAAGTGTTTAGTTGTATTACACGTTTCATTACCTTCAAAACGGCATATCATATGTATAAATTGGATTCCCGAAACTTAAATTGCAATTGATGAACTTGAAACTTGAAAATAAACCTTTATTGGTCACTTGACGGGATTTTGGTTATTGTATATGATGTTTTTGCTTGATGAAAAGTGCTTAGTTGCGTTCCTTGTCGAAAGAGCTTTCCGGTGATATAAGATACATGTTCTAATTGTTTGCGGATCATAAATTGTGATTGTTTGAAGTTTGGGTCGTGCACTTGTGTTTTTCTGCAAACAGGACCTGAATGCCCATTGGGACGCCGTCCTGATTTTTGGGACGCCGTCCCACTCTTCAATTTGGGACGCCGTCCTGATTTTGGGACGCCGTCCCACTCTTCATATTGGGACACCGTCCTGATTTTGGGGCACCGTCCTGATACACTAAAATGAGCTGTTTTGCTTGGTCATTTGACGTAAAATGTTTGCTATGCTACGGACCTCCGATTAACATGAAACTTGGCCAACATGCTCATATATGATTATATAACTTAGAAAAATTGTCGGATACCCGACCCGACCCCATTGACTTTGACTTTGACCAAGTTTGACTTTTAGTCAAACTTAACCAAACGTTTATGCAATCGTTCTAACATGCTTTTATACGTAATTCTTGTATGAAACTTGACAACGTGGTTCACATGCTATAATAATCGAGTCGTAACGAGCCATAGGACTAATTGAACATCTTTGACCCTTCGTGACTATCGTTATTAATACAACCTATTTGTTTAGGTCAAGACTAGCATTGTTCTTTGCACACGTTACTTGTCGAAGTACTTTTTGGTTCGTGCATACAAGGTGAGATCATAGTCCCACTTTTACTATTTTTGAACTTACTTTTGGGATGAGAAAACACAAACGTTCTTTTAAACTACGTGAACACAAGTACAGGGAAAACAAACATTCTACATACGAGTTTGAACACAAATCCTCAATTCGATTATCATTAGTTACATCAGATGGTGTAAGTGAGAACTTATGTTATATGGCCATATGGGTTTGACAAACCCTCACTTCGGACGGTTCGCTACCGTCTACGGGTGAAATATATTTTCGGGAAACAGTGTATGTTCTAACACTATTATTACGGGGTTCAACGGACGGAATGTTAAGCTTTGATAATTGAGTGCTCGTGAATATTAACTTTTAGAATGTACTATGACTTTATCGATGTTGCAAATCTTGTGGTTCAACTTACTTTTACTCACTTACTTATTTAAACCTATGATTTCACCAACGTTTTCGTTGACAGATTTCTATGTTTTTCTCAGGTCCTTGAACGATACATGATACATGCTTCCGCTCATACTTTTTGATACTTGCATTGGATGTCGAGTATACTTGCATACGTGGAGCGTCTTTTTGACTACTTTTAATTGTGTCGCACGTGTTTCATACAAACTTTAAACATTGTTATGTACTTGTTATGGAAACTACTTTTGTAAACTTTGAAACATCCTTATTTATGAAATGAATGCGACATATTTTTCGGTCAAACTTTGTTATAAAGACTTACGACCATGTAATGGGACCTTACGTAGATGACGCCGTCATTTGACGATTTGTCGGGGTCGCTACATACGAATATTTCTTAATATGATATATATACATTAAATGTCGTTACAACGATAATCGTTACATATATGTCTCGTTTCAAAATCATTAAGTTAGTAGTCTTGTTTTTACATATGTAGTTCATTATTAATATACTTAATGATATGTTTACTTATCATAATATCATGTTAACTATATATATAACCATATATATGTCATTGATGTCGAACGAGGTGTATATAAAATAGTTTATATTTTACTAGGAAAAACTATTAAATACGATACAATTTTACACAAGATATTTATTTATTTATAGAATGGATATACTTAAACCTTGCTACAACACTTATAGGCAGTGTACCTAATCGTACAGTAGTGTAGTTTTTAGTAAGTCCGGTTCGTTCCACAGGGAAATCTTTAAACAAAGCTCAACGCTATATTAGTTTACTTTTATAAAAATACAAATATATATATAAGTAATATTATTATTATAAAGGGGGGTTTTTACCGTTTAATGACCGGTTTGTCGATTTTAAAACTTTAGTCGCAGTTAAAACCTAATGTAAAATATAAAATAAATACAAGACTTTAAATTAAAGCGTAAAGTAAATAACGATAATGAAATTGCGAATAATAAAAATGCGATAAAATTAAATTGCGATAATTAAAAGTACGATAATTAAAAGTGCGATTAAATAAAATAACAATAAATAAAAGTGCGATAATTAGAAGTGCAATTAAATATAAAATAAAGGAAATTAAATATGAAATAAAAGAATTATGCTTATTTAAACTTCCGTAATCATGATGTTTGACGTGTTGATTTTAGTTTTATGCCCATGGGTTAATTGTCCTTTGTCCTGGATTATTCAATATGTCCGTCTGGTTTTTGTCCATAACAGTCCATCAGTCATAAATATAAATTGCAAGTGTCCTTGACAAATTATTATTATACCCGAAGTTAAATATTCCAACTAATTGGGGATTCGAATTGTAACAAGGTTTTAATACTTTGTTTAATGAATACACCAGGTTATCGACTGCGTGTAAACCAAGGTTTTACTACTTTGTTAACAATTACACCAATTACCCTTGAATGTAATTTCACCCCTGTTTTAATTATTCTAGTGGCTATTAATCCATTCCCGTGTCCGGTTAAATGAACGATTATTCGTACATATAAATACCCCGCCCATCGTGTCCGATCGAGTGTATATGGTAAATTATAGGGACGCCCAATTGTAAATCTTTATATTAACATTAACAAACTTTCATTTAGTTAAACAAATATAAAGCCCATTAATAGCCCATAGTCTAGTTTCCACAAGTGTCGTTCTTTTATCCAAACCCCAATTATGGTACAAAGCCCAATTACCCAATTTTAGTAATTAGCCCAACATCATGATTACTTCGTTTTAAATAAGCATAATATTAACTTAGCTACGAGACATTAATGTAAAAAGGTTGAACATAACTTACAATGATTAAAAATAGCGTAGCGTTACACGGACAGAATTTCGACTTACACCCTTACAACATTCGCTAACATACCCTTATTATTAGAATTATAATTAAAATTAAAATATAAATTATAAATATAAATATATTTACGTTGAAGAGGAAGAGAAAAAGGATGTGTAAAACTCGGCAGAAAACTGGCTTTATATAGGACCTGACCAGCAATCTCACACCATGCGACTCGCATGGATTTGTGCTTCTGGCCATGCGAGTCGCATGGCCACCCTGGATTCAGCCAACTACTTTGTTTTCTTCTTGCCGACGTAATATAATAATAATAATATATATAATATATAATTATATATAATTATATATATATTATATTATATTCTTGTGCATAGTAGACTAGATATTTTTGGTCCGTTGCGTCGGGTGTTTCTTCTTGGCTCAGGTCCCGGTTCCGGATTTTCGGACGTCCGCGCATATTATTTTAAATCGCGTACTTTGCGTTCCGCAACTTGTACTCTTGTCATTTTGAGACGTTCCTCATCAATATTTTGAACCTTTTTAATTGTATCTTGTACTTTTTAGCTCTTTGGACCTTTTTGTCTTCAATTTGTCGAATCTGCTTTTTATCTTCTCTTTTTAAAATTTAAACGAATATCGCTTGTAAATCGAACAATTGCAACTAAAAGCTTGTCTTTCTTGAGGAATAATGCTATGAAATATATGTTCGTTTTTAGCATTATCAAATATTCCCACACTTGAGCGTTGCTTGTCCTCAAGCAATATTGTCTTGAAATACTAGAATTACTTCTTTATTCTTCACACTTTGTACATCAGTGATTTCTATACGGCGGTATAAACAATGGTAGTAACGATATGGTTTACAGTCCCACATGACTATAAAAATTTAGATCCATTAAGGAAATTGGATCTTTATGAAAACATTTGATCTTTTGAAAATTAAATCTAGTTTTTACCCTAGATTAGTTTTCCGGAATAACCCTTTACCGGTGTTTTGCAAAATATTTTTGTGGGTTTGGTGGGTTTCAGATTTGAAAATTTTAGCTCAAAACTTGCGGTTTTGTGTCACCCACTTGCTAACCTTGTATTTGGAAAGCAACACGTCCAGTTTACTTGTCCCGTATATTACCTTTCGGCAAACTACCGTCCGGTTGTAAAGGAAAGCGTTAAACAAGCAACTGTTAAGGCAATGTCCCTTGACATGCTTTTGATTATGGTCTATAACGTGTCGGACGCAATTACTATCCTTGGCAGGAGCAATAGTAAAGCTCACCCTTATAATTTTTCGGTCTGGCACAAGGTTCTGTCTTTGACCATGTTATGCAACCACCGTTCTTACGGTTGACACCCGATTTAGTTCAGGTGACCTAATGAATTCTAGGTGAATTCCTAGGATTTTACGTTCAATGGTAATGAACGCATTGAAAATAGGGTTTTCAGAAAACAAATCGGTTTGTATTTTTGATCAAAATATTTTCTCGTTCAAGCTCGAGTTTAGATATCATTGAATTCCATGAGTTTGTAATTCTCAATCTTTAAGGTCAATCTCTAGGATTGAGTAATATCAGTCTTAAAAGCTGATTTTTAATTTTTAAGGAGATTATCCTTTCTGGGGATTTGATTCATTAGTCTTATCCAGCTAATTTGCATGGTGCCTCCCCATTGTACGAGATAAATCCTTCTCATGGTTAGGATAAATCTGACCACTTGGCGACCCTGTTTAATGCTGAGGTCCGTGGATTTCCTGCCGATTTTAGTGATGACTTTTCTAGATTTTTTGTCAACCTACAGCTGGTCTGGACGACAACTTCATGACCTAAATCAAGAAGCGCGTGTCTTTTTCGGAAGACTTCACTTCCTTTTAATGATGGAATTGATTCATCGTGTAGATCCATCTCTTCTTTTCTTTCATTGGGTAAAACAGTTTAGTTTAGTCCAAAGCAAAAGTATTTTCAGTTATTTGTTACAGATATATGTGACATATGTTTAAGATAACTTGGTAAATTTTCCCACACTTGGCTTTTATTTTCCTTTTTATCGTCCTCTATTCCATTTTAAATGAATTTTAACATTTTAGTTTGTTTCTCAATTTATGTCCTTTCCGAGGTAACAATAATTTCGGTGTTAAAACCTAGTTTTATCGTTCATAAATATGTATAAACATGATTTGAATTCATTTAATTGAAAATTTTGAAAAATTTTACTAGAATTGGGTAGTCAGTATATAAGACTAGGGCTGTTCTTTTTTATCAGAGAGCACTAGATTCTAATACAACTACTGCTTTACTAGTATTTTTAATGGTAACCAAGTGTTTAATATAAAAATTTTAAAATCCGAAAGAATTTAACCCCTTCCCACACTTAAGATCTTGCAATGCCCTCATTTGCAAGAAATCAGTAACAATTTAAATTATTGAGGGTGATTTGTGTGAAAATGATTAAATTTTTACCAAAATTTCCTGATAAATGGTGCACATCATTTGTTCATTCCGTCTTGTTGTTATTTCACATATATTTTGCATCATTGTCGTCAAAATTACTTGCTTTTGCTGAACTTAATGCCAGTCTTTGAAAACGCGTTGTTTTACCCTGTTTTGTGCATAAAAGAGAATACATACAATACAAATATAATCATACATGCAATTTGAAATGGAACTTTCGCATCCCACTTTCAAACTATAAGAAAAATATTAGTACACAATAATAATAAGAATATCAAACATTACATAAATGTAATAAAATGTTAAGTGTTTAAAATAAAAATAAAAATTACCAACTTATCTCTACTGATCAGGAGGTGGGTTAGGAGGATAATTAGGATAGGGATCCCAATTCATGTTCGCGTCCGGGTTCCATGGCTGATTATAGGTGAACTGGTATGCTGCGTCATAATCATATGAATCATAGGGTGGTCTCATTTCTGGCTGATGTGCGGGATAGTATGCGGGTCGGGTCGGATAATACATCTCGCCAGGCTGCAACTGGCTTATGATTTGGCGCTGATGATAATCCCATCGGCCATGCTCTCGTTGCCGGGAATGCTCGTAGTCATTCCGACGTTGCCATGCCTCGTACTGCATATGCCTATCATAGTTCGTCATGTATTCATCCTCCATACGAATGCCTAAATCAAGAGCAGTCTCCCGAACAACTCCTATAATGTTGTTCGCCTCCTCCATCTCATCATCCGAACCTCTCTCTACCTGTCGCTGAGGTCCCTCGTATCGATATACCCGACCACGTCTCATCAATAATACCCTTGCACCGTGATAAAGGTTTGAACTTATGGTTTCACCTCCGTCCTCTATTTCGTTCATTGGACCCCCTTGGTGCTTATCTACACCTAAATACTCTCCAATGAGAGTAATGAAAATACCACCACCTATAATACTCCCCGATTTCATCCCCGAAACTACATTAGCGAGATAATAACCAACACAATAGGGAATGTTAACGAAACTCCTCGGGTCTCTAATACACTTGAGGTAGAACAAATCGTTTACGGTCAATTTCTCCTTATTCCTACCCCTTTGTGTAATTGTGTTTGCTAAGAATCTATGAATCACCCGGAGTTCAGCTCTGTCTATATCTAAGTATGTATGATTTCCACTGGCGTGAAATTCATTAAAGTGGGACATACGCCTCCAGACAGCGTTAATATCAAATTCCCTATCTACCCTTTCTCCTTGGGCAATCAGGCTATTACAGTCGGGGCTCAAAAGTTCAGCAGGGGTGTAAATCTGTAAGGCCCTGGCTAAATCTATCATGGACATTCTGTACATGCGTCCACCTAACAGAAATCTAATAAAACTTCTATCATCTATCCTCCTAACATCACTGTTTAACTTAATAGTACTAAGTAATTCTATACACCATTCCCTATATATGGTTCTACGAATGGAAAATAGGCGCATCCAATCGTTAAACTGCGAATTACCATACCTTTGCACCAATAATTCCCGAATCGGTTCGGCAAGGTCAACTGTTTCCAAAGGTGCCCAGTCAATTGCCCTTGGCATTTCAACAACCTTAAAGTAGAGAATGTGCATGTTCTTTTGATAATCTGGATACTCTATCCAACATCGATCAAATCTCAGATTTGGGTGTAACTGATCTTCATTAATGTCTAAGCTCAGAATCCTTTGATGTGGAGCGAATTGACGAAACTGATTAATAAATAATTGATCTTGATCGTGATATGGAATATGTTGCTCCTCCTGTTCTTCTTCTTCTTGTTGCATATGTTGTTCTTGTTCATGAAACATTTCCGGTTCGGGCTCTGGTTGCCTGGACGATGATGCTCCTGAACCTCCAGTATCGGCTTTCTGCAAAACACATTAAACACAAAATTTGTGCATCCAAATATGCATTAGTGTTAGCAAAATAATAACTTGAAACAATTATGATGACATGTTCAAATCATAACACATTTTATACATATTTTCCTAAAAATAACAATTATATACTTTTACATACGAAAATATGTACAATGTTTTATCACATTTAAACTCTTAAACATGTCAACAATAAGTATTATAACAATTAAACACTTGTTACATGGCATTCAAATCAAACTAGTGCTCATTTTCATATTTTTGTCAAGTCTACACTTTGTCAAATAAGCATATACGAAAAATGTACATCAAGTTCATAAGCATTTATCTTAAATAACATGCCAAAATAATCACTACTAGCAATGAAACAAGTTTCAAATGGCCTTTATATCAAATTATCCAAGTTCATGAATTTTTAGACTTAAAAAGTCCACTTTAATTCTCAAAAACATGTTTAGGCTCAAAGTTTGGATCAATTAACTACCTAAACATGTTACACTACTTAATTTAGCAACAATTCATGACAAAAATCGGCCATAACCTGTTTATATCAAAAAGCCCCAAATTTCTCAAGAACACAAACCCTAGATTCTTAAAAATTTGAAGTTTTTAGCTTCAATTCATGTTAAATAGCTTCTATCTAGGATATACATGCATAATATAACAACAATTTAGCTCTAATTACACCTAAATTTAACAAAATCAAAATATAAAATTTCTAGCTCAAGAACACAAAAATTCGAATTTAAAGAGATTAGGGGTGAAATCTTTACCTTTCTCCTGAAGGGGTTGAGACTACTGAATCTAGGCATGATTATTGTGAAGTTTTGCAAGAAATTTGATGAAAAATGATGAATTTTTGAGAGAGTTTGGGAGAGTTTTCGTGTATATGTGTGTGTGTTTGTGAAAGAAGCAGAACTCGGCTGGATTTTGTTCCTGTCCAGTTTTTAACAGCCATGCGAGTCGCATGGCTTCCTGCCCATCCCCATGCGACTCGCATGGGGGCCAATTCCAGGTAATTTTAATTTTTTTCTTTTTTTTTTTTTTTTTTTTTTTTTTTTTAAATAAAAAACTTATACTTTTAAAACATAAAATTTAATAAAATTTAAAAATTTTGTTTCTTTTTAAGACGAGGTCGTTTCGGGATGATGCCCTAGTCCGTCCCTCGACAAAATTTTAAAATTTGTCAATTTCAAGCAATTGTTTTAAAAGCTTAGATTTTTGGGTTTTTTTAATGTTTTTGGCATACTTTAAATTAAAAAGATTAAAAATAATGATAATAAAAGTTCTCGTCCCTCCCTCGGGTAAAGCAATTTCGGTTCAAAGACCTAGTCTTCAACTTACGACGAATTTTAAAAATCATATTTTTAACTTAATGAGATAAAGTAAATTTTTGTTTTTAAATTCACACAACTTAAATATAAAATTCAAAATTCACACCAAACTTAAAATTTGAAATGCATAAAATTAAAATTTCATATTTTAAAAATTCACACCAAACTTAATTTAAAAATTCATAAATTCATACCAAACTTATATTAATTTTTCAAATATTTACAATTTTAAAAATATTGTTTTTACAAAGTTTACAATATTAATTTAAAATTTAAATATTAATTTTAAAAACATAGTAAAATTAAAAATCTTTTTGTTTTTTTTTATCCCACTTTAATCAATCAAATATTATCAAAAATATGCGCCCCTCTTTTCGGTAAAGTAATTTCGGTTCCAAGACCTAATTTAACTCATGACGAATTTTTGAAATATTTTGGGTTGATTGATTAAAGATATTTATACCTTAAGAATAAACGTTAAATTTCGCAGTGATGTAATAAATTTTTGAATGATATCAATAATTTCGGTCGCCAAACCTAATTTTATTTAATACCAATTTAATACTTTTTAGCGAACAAATTAGCGTTCATTATCAAAAGGTTAAAAAAAAAATATAAAATAAAAATAAAAACTGTACAGACATACCTGTGAAATAGATTTCTTAGTTATATGATCTATTATATTCATAAGATAGTCGGTTTAATTGGTTTTCCATGGCTGCATAGGCGTAACCTCGAGCATTCATTGTCTTTTCTTCTAAACATATGAACGGTCCGTCTCTGCATAAAGTAACAAATTCGGTATTTGAATAGGTTTGATTATTTGAACATTTACCTCCATGTGACCATTTTCCGCATTTGTGACATCGTTCTAGGTGTCGTGCTCTTCTTTTCGCTGCGGATTTTGATTTTCCTTTACCAAATTGTAACTTATTATCTTCGCATCTGGATCCTTTTCTAACTCCGTCCATTCTTTCTCTGATTACTGATACTATTTCACTCGGGAGTATGTCATTATTACGTTTAGTGATCAAAGCGTGTAGCATTAGACCATGGTTTAGTTCACAGGCAGTCTTCATTTTGTAAAAACCTAAAAAAAATAAAAATTCAGAATGGGGGGAGAAGACTAGTTCTTTAGGGTCTGCTAGGGAAAGACCATACGTGTTCCATTTTCGAGAACTACACGAAAACAGATAATCTAACTCTAACAGAAATACATATTATCCTTTAAAGACTTGATTCTCCCCACACTTAGTTAGCTGTGGTGTCGAAATTGTGATTAACTTCGTTGTCGACTTCCATCGGACCATGTATGTAATGTTTAACTCTGTGACCATTAACTTTAAATTCAATCCCATTTGAATTTATCAATTCTATCGTTCCGTATGGGAAAACTCTTTTGACTATGAATGGTCCAGACCATCTTGATTTCAATTTTCCAGGAAATAGCTTGAATCGTGAATTGAAAAGAAGAACTCTGTCTCCTTCTTTAAATTCTTTTGAACTTCTGATTCTTTTATCATGCCATTTCTTCGTTCTTTCTTTATAGATTAACGAATTTTCGTATGCTTCATGTCTTAATTCTTCTAATTCGTTTAGTTGACTTAATCGTAGACGTCCGGCTTCATGTAAATCAAGATTACATGTCTTCAAAGCCCAAAATGCTTTGTGTTCAATTTCTACTGGAAGATGACATGCTTTTCCATAAACAAGTCTAAAAGGTGTGGTTCCAATTGGAGTTTTGTAGGCTGTTCTAAAAGCCCAGAGTGCATCCTCCAATTTAATGGACCATTCCTTCGGATTTGATCCTACGGTTTTCTCTAGAATACGTTTTAAAGCTCGGTTGGTATTTTCAACTTGTCCACTTGTTTGTGGATGATATGCGGTGGAGATTTTATGAGTTACTCCATATCTTTTAAGAACTTTCTCAAGTTGATTATTACAGAAATGAGTACCCCGATCACTTATTAAAGCTTTCGGTGTTCCAAACCTTGCAAAAAGACGTTTTAAAAAGTTTACTACAACTCGTGCATCGTTAGTTGGGAGAGCTTGTGCTTCTGCCCATTTAGATACATAATCAATGGCTACGAGTATATATAGATTATTATGAGATTTTGGAAATGGACCCATAAAGTCAATACCCCAAATGTCAAATACTTCACATACTTGGATGACATTTTGTGGCATTTCATCACGTTGACTTATTTTTCCGGCCCTTTGACATGCATCACAGGATTTGCAAAGAAGGTGTGCGTCTTTGTAAATTGTAGGCCAATAGAATCCAGCTTCATAAACTTTTCTTGCTGTTAGTTGAGGCCCATAATGCCCTCCTGTTGGTCCTGTGTGACAATGGTTTAAAATTTTACTAGCTTCATCTCCAAATACACATCGGCGTATTATTCCATCGGGACAACTTTTAAACAGATGTGGATCTTCCCAGAAATAGTGTTTTATATCACTGAAGAATTTCTTTCGTCTTTGGTACGATAATCCTTTTTCAAGGAATCCACATACTAAATAATTTGCATAGTCTGCAAACCATGGGATTTCTTTATAATCTATCTTCAATAGATATTCATCAGGAAAGTTGTCTTGTATGGCCGATTCATTCAGAACTTCTAACTCAGGATTTTCAAGACGAGAAAGATGATCAGCGGCGAGATTTTCTGCTCCTTTTTTATCTCGGATTTCAATATCAAACTCTTGTAAGAGTAAGATCCAACGGATTAATCTTGGTTTAGCATCTTGTTTTGAAAATAGGTATCTAAGAGCAGAATGGTCGGTATAGACCACCGTTTTTGCTAGAACGAGATATGATCGAAATTTGTCAAAAGCAAAGACAATAGCAAGGAGTTCTTTTTCAGTAGTTGTATAGTTCGTTTGTGCTCCTTGTAATGTCTTACTAGCATAATATATAGGTTGAAATCGTTTTTCAATCCTTTGTCCTAAAACGGCTCCCATTGCAAAATCACTTGCATCGCACATTAGTTCAAATGGTAGATTCCAATTTGGTGTTATCATGATCGGCGCATTAGTGAGTTTTTCTTTAAGAATATTAAAAGATTTGATACATTCATCTGAAAAGATGAATGGCGCATCCTTTTCTAGGAGTTTATTCATAGGAGTGGCAATTTTAGAAAAATCTTTTATGAAACGTCGGTAAAAACCGGCATGCCCTAGAAAACTCCTAACTCCTCTAACATTTGTGGGATGTGGAAGTTTAGCAATTACATCTACTTTAGCTCTATCCACTTCAATTCCTTCTTTTGAAATTTTATGTCCAAGAACGATGCCTTCTTTAACCATGAAATGGCATTTCTCCCAATTAAGTACTAGATTTGATTTTTCGCATCTAATTAGCATTCGTTCCAGATTAACTAGACATGATTTAAATGTATCACCGAAAACTGAAAAGTCATTCATGAATACTTCCATGCATTCTTCTATCATGTCGTGAAAAATCGCCATCATGCACCTTTGAAAGGTTGCAGGGGCGTTACAAAGTCCAAATGGCATGCGTTTGTAAGCAAAAGTACCATAAGGGCACGTGAATGTGGTTTTCTCTTGATCTTCGGGTGCTATTGGAATTTGAAAATATCCGGAAAATCCATCTAGAAAACAATAGTAACTATTTCCGGCTAATCTTTCCAACATTTGATCTATGAAAGGTAAGGGAAAGTGATCTTTTCTGGTGGCGTCATTTAATTTTCTATAATCAATACATACACGCCATCCTGTTACAGTCCTAGTAGGAATAAGCTCATTTTTCTCATTTGTGATGACAGTCATGCCACCCTTCTTAGGCACGCATTGAACTGGGCTTACCCATGGACTATCAGAGATTGGATATATCAAACCTGCATCTAGCAGTTTAATAATCTCTTTCTTAACTACATCTTGCATATTAGGATTTAGTCTTCGTTGGCGTTGCACATACGTTTTATGACCTTCTTCCATAAGGATTTTATGTGTGCAATACGAAGGACTTATTCCTTTAATATCATGAATCTTCCATGCAATGGCTGGTTTATGAGCTTTCAACACAGAAATGAGCTGTGATTTCTCATTTTCAGTAAGAGAAGACGATATTATTACAGGTAATTCAGATTCACCATGTAAATAAGCGTATTCCAAATGGTTTGGAAGTGGCTTTAACTCTAATTTCGGAGGTTCTTCTATCGATGATTTATATCGATATCTGTCTTCTTCTTTTAGCATTTGAATTTTTTCTGTTGTTGGTTCATATCCATTAGCTATAAGTGTAGCTAACATTTCAGCTTCATCAATTGGTTCATTACCTTCTCCTAAAGAACATTCTCCTGTTCCTTGTAATTCTGGAAATTCTTCTAATAATTCTGCATGTGCATCTATAGTTTGAATATAATAACATGTATCATCTGCAGATTGTGGTTGTTGCATTGCTCTATCAACTGAAAAGGTAACACTCTCATCCTCTATACTTAGGGTCAGTTTCTTACCGAACACGTCTATCATTGCTTTAGCCGTGTTTAAGAATGGTCTTCCTAATATGAGAGGAACTTGAGAATCTTCTTCCATGTCCAAAACAACAAAATCTACTGGAAATACTAAAGTACCAACTTTAACTAGCATGTTCTCCATTATCCCTCTAGGATATTTTATTGATCTATCGGCTAGTTGTATGCTTATTCTGGTTGGTTTTAATTCTCCAAGGTCTAGTTTAGCGTATAGTGAATACGGCATTAGATTTATACTAGCACCTAAATCAGCCAATGCTTCTATTGAACTAAGACTACCCAGAAAACATGGAATTGTGAAACTTCCTGGATCAGATAGTTTTTCTGGTATCTTATTTAACAGCACTGCTGAACAATTAGCATTCATAGTAACAGCCGAGAGTTCTTCCATTTTCTTTCTATTCGTGATTAGATCTTTCAAGAATTTAGCATACCTTGGCATTCCTGAAATCACATCAATGAAAGGAAGATTTACATTTATCTGTTTAAACATATCCAAGAATTTGGATTGCTCGGCTTCAAGTTTTTCTTTCTTCATTTTACTCGGATAAGGAAGTGGTGGTTGATATGGTTTAACATAAGGTTTATCCTTAACTGTGTTATCTTCATTAACCTTTTCAACTACCGGTTCTTTTTCCTTATCTTGATCAGGTTGTGGTTCTTGTGTAGTAGGAATAGTTTCATCAGAAGTTACAGGTATTTCAGGTGATTTAAGTGTTGTACCACTTCTTGTGGTAATAGCTTTAGCTGTTTCATTCCGGGGGTTAGCATTTGTATCACTAGGTAAACTTCCCGGTTTTCTTTCACCTATTAACCTTGCTAGGTTACTTACTTCTTGTTCCAGATTTTGAATAGAAGCTTGTTGATTTCTAAATGCTTGAGCATTTTGTTCATTGGTTTGTTTTTGAGATGTGAAAAACTGCGTTTGAGTTTCAACTAGCTTCGTCATCATATCTTCTAAATTCGGCTTTTTATCATCGGTTTGTTGTGGTGGTTTATTTTGAAAATTTGGTCTTTGCTGATTGTAAGTATTATTGGATACTTGTTGATTGCTAGGACCTTGTTGGTTGTTGTATGGAATATTTCGGTTATAATTCTGGTTTTGATTGTAAATCGGTCTTGGCGGTTGATAATTATTCTGATAATTATTTCCAGGCCTTTGGTTTATGTATGAAATATTCTCTCTTTGTTCCATTGTTAATTCAATACTGAGACAATCTTTTGTCAAATGTGGTCCTCCACACTGCTCACAACTAATTCGTATTGAGTGAATATCCTTAGTCATCTTTTCCAT
This sequence comes from Rutidosis leptorrhynchoides, assembly GCF_046630445.1. Lineage (NCBI taxonomy): Eukaryota > Viridiplantae > Streptophyta > Magnoliopsida > Asterales > Asteraceae > Rutidosis > Rutidosis leptorrhynchoides. The sequence continues at coordinate 571,406,682 of NC_092334.1, forward strand.
TCGTCTCTCGAAAGCATCTATCTTTGCTGAAATGGAATCTAAGTCATGGCTAGAATCGGCTCTAGCTGCTTTAGATGATCTAATGATATCTTTTTCTTGGTGCCACTCATGTGAGTGGGAAGCAGTATTATCAATAATTTTGTAAGCATCAGTTTCGGTTTTCTTCATAATAGAACCACCAGCTGCTATATCTATGTCTTTTCTTGTAGTGATGTCGCATCCTTGGTAGAATATTTGTACTATTTGACAGGTGTCTAAACCATGTTGCGGACATCCTCTTAACAACTTTCCATATCTTGTCCACGCCTCATATAGAGTTTCATTTGGTTTCTGTGTGAACGTAACAATTTCTGCTTGAAGTCTTACGGCTTTAGATGCAGGAAAGAATTGTTTAAGAAATTTGTCAATTAAAACGTCCCATGTATCGATCGCCCCTTCAGGTAACGATTCCAACCAATCTTTGGCTTCTCCCTTTAAAGTCCAGGGAAATAACATGAGATATATCTGTTCATCCTCCACTTCTCGTATTTTAAATAGTGTGCAGATCCTATTAAAGGTACGTAGATGTTCATTTGGATCTTCCTTCGGCGCACCACTAAATTGGCATTGATTAGTCACCATGTGTAGAATTTGTCCTTTGATTTCATAATCTGGCGCATTAATGTCTGGATGAGTAATTGCGTGACCTTGGCCAGTGCGTTTAGCTCTCATTCGGTCTTCCATACTTAAAGGTTCCAGATTCTCCATAATTGAATTTGTTGAATCAGTATCACTAGATGATTCTGATTTAATGGTTCGTTCCTCAACAATCTCTGTTTGAATGATTGGTGGCTCCGGAGGAAAGTTTAGTGGTTCAGGATCTATGAACCGTTCCTGAATATTTTCTGGATTCTCAATTGTGAGGTCGGGTTCAAAAAATGGATTATCGGTAATTTGAACTGAAGTACTTGGTCGACTGGATGACGATTCTAAAGAAAAATCAACGGCGGTTATATTTGTTAAACGATGTCTTGATCGAGTTACAGGTGGTGAACGTACAAAAGGTGGTGAACGTCTTGCTCGGTGCATTCACAGAATATCCTATTAGTTTTTAAAAGGAAAGAAAAATTATAATAAGTTATCCAATCAATAGACTTTTCTGATTTTGCCCACGTTTCGAATAGCCAAAAGATGCAGCAGAGGGGCAGGATTCGTTTGGTCTCAATATAATTGAGGACTGTTTGGCTCCAATAACCCGGTCCACGTACAAATCCAACTATTACTACGAACCAGAAAATTTTGATGTCTATCAATTTAACCACTTAAAATAAATTTTCGTAATTTTAAGAAATTTAGATAAGAAGTAGAAAAAATTCTTAGTCCTAAAACTAGAATAGCGAGAAATAAGAGAGAAAAAGAGTTCGTCGAAAAAGGTTGAAAAAGAAAAAATGGTTGAAAAATAAAAGGCGACGGAAAAATAAAAGAAACTTATAAAAACTTAAAAATACTTTACTAACCTAACCTTATTACTACAACTAACTTAATATTATAATCGCAAATTGAAATTACTAATTGGAATGATAATTGATACATAGTAAAAGGTCTAAAAATATTAAAGCTTACAGGAAAAACTAAATCCCAAATGGAAATAACTTAAAAAGAAACTAAAACTTAAAAAGGCGTCGCAAAATTCTAAAGCACCTAAATCTTAGTCTAAAGAAAAAGCACTTAAGGAATTTTACGGCAAAGCCTAAAAATCTAGGAGTAAAAATAACTATAGCAAAAACTAAGTTTAAAATTAATTATGAGCGAAAAATATAAATATTACGCTACAACGATTAAAAAGGGACAAAATATAAAAGTTATAAAAAGTTATAAAAATATTAGATTTTATAAAAATATTATTTTTATATTAATTATATTAAAGTATTAAGTTTTAAATATAATAAAACTAATTAAAAGTAATTAATTAAACTAAAAACTTAATTAATAATAATAAATAAAATTAGGGTTTAATAATAATAATATTATATTAACCGTAATAAATGCGAAATTAGGGTTTCTTTGTGGCCCTGTCAGACCCCTCATGCGAGTCGCATGATTTAAAAGGTTGGGTCATGCGAGTCGCATGACTGAACTGGACCGGTTCAACTGGACAGGTCCAATTTGACAGGTCACGTTTTATTTAATATTTATTTTCTTTTTTCTGTTTTATATTTAAAATATAAATATATATATAATTAAAATAAAACTTAATTTTAAAAACTAAAAATAAACTTAAAATACTTTATAATTTTGTAAAAATAAAAGAAAAACTTAAAAATATACTTAAAATACCTTTTTTTTTTTTCGATTTTAAAAGCTTTTTTTTTTTTTTTTTTTTTTTTTTTTTCTTGTTTTATATATTTTTTTTAATTTTTTTTTAAAAATATAAATTTTACCAAAACTAATTATAACTTAAAAATTAAAAATATGGCGTTTCGCTTCGGCGAGTTCCCCGGCAGCGGCGCCAAAAATACTTGATGTCGAACGAGGTGTATATAAAATAGTTTATATTTTACTAGGAAAAACTATTAAATACGATACAATTTTACACAAGATATTTATTTATTTATAGAATGGATATACTTAAACCTTGCTACAACACTTATAGGCAGTGTACCTAATCGTACAGTAGTGTAGTTTTTAGTAAGTCCGGTTCGTTCCACAGGGAAATCTTTAAACAAAGCTCAACGCTATATTAGTTTACTTTTATAAAAATACAAATATATATATAAGTAATATTATTATTATAAAGGGGGGTTTTTACCGTTTAATGACCGGTTTGTCGATTTTAAAACTTTAGTCGCAGTTAAAACCTAATGTAAAATATAAAATAAATACAAGACTTTAAATTAAAGCGTAAAGTAAATAACGATAATGAAATTGCGAATAATAAAAATGCGATAAAATTAAATTGCGATAATTAAAAGTACGATAATTAAAAGTGCGATTAAATAAAATAACAATAAATAAAAGTGCGATAATTAGAAGTGCAATTAAATATAAAATAAAGGAAATTAAATATGAAATAAAAGAATTATGCTTATTTAAACTTCCGTAATCATGATGTTTGACGTGTTGATTTTAGTTTTATGCCCATGGGTTAATTGTCCTTTGTCCTGGATTATTCAATATGTCCGTCTGGTTTTTGTCCATAACAGTCCATCAGTCATAAATATAAATTGCAAGTGTCCTTGACAAATTATTATTATACCCGAAGTTAAATATTCCAACTAATTGGGGATTCGAATTGTAACAAGGTTTTAATACTTTGTTTAATGAATACACCAGGTTATCGACTGCGTGTAAACCAAGGTTTTACTACTTTGTTAACAATTACACCAATTACCCTTGAATGTAATTTCACCCCTGTTTTAATTATTCTAGTGGCTATTAATCCATTCCCGTGTCCGGTTAAATGAACGATTATTCGTACATATAAATACCCCGCCCATCGTGTCCGATCGAGTGTATATGGTAAATTATAGGGACGCCCAATTGTAAATCTTTATATTAACATTAACAAACTTTCATTTAGTTAAACAAATATAAAGCCCATTAATAGCCCATAGTCTAGTTTCCACAAGTGTCGTTCTTTTATCCAAACCCCAATTATGGTACAAAGCCCAATTACCCAATTTTAGTAATTAGCCCAACATCATGATTACTTCGTTTTAAATAAGCATAATATTAACTTAGCTACGAGACATTAATGTAAAAAGGTTGAACATAACTTACAATGATTAAAAATAGCGTAGCGTTACACGGACAGAATTTCGACTTACACCCTTACAACATTCGCTAACATACCCTTATTATTAGAATTATAATTAAAATTAAAATATAAATTATAAATATAAATATATTTACGTTGAAGAGGAAGAGAAAAAGGATGTGTAAAACTCGGCAGAAAACTGGCTTTATATAGGACCTGACCAGCAATCTCACACCATGCGACTCGCATGGATTTGTGCTTCTGGCCATGCGAGTCGCATGGCCACCCTGGATTCAGCCAACTACTTTGTTTTCTTCTTGCCGACGTAATATAATAATAATAATATATATAATATATAATTATATATAATTATATATATATTATATTATATTCTTGTGCATAGTAGACTAGATATTTTTGGTCCGTTGCGTCGGGCGTTTCTTCTTGGCTCAGGTCCCGGTTCCGGATTTTCGGACGTCCTCGCGTATTATTTTAAATCGCGTACTTTGCGTTCCGCAACTTGTACTCTTGTCATTTTGAGACGTTCCTCATCAATATTTTGAACCTTTTTAATTGTATCTTGTACTTTTTAGCTCTTTGGACCTTTTTGTCTTCAATTTGTCGAATCTGCTTTTTATCTTCTCTTTTTAAAATTTAAACGAATATCGCTTGTAAATCGAACAATTGCAACTAAAAGCTTGTCTTTCTTGAGGAATAATGCTATGAAATATATGTTCGTTTTTAGCATTATCAGTCATCATATAGTTTTTACAAGTTTTAACGTTCGTGAATCACCGGTCAACTTGGGTGGTCAATTGTCTATATGAAACCTATTTCAATTAATCAAGTCTTAACAAGTTTGATTGCTTAACATGTTGGAAACACTTAATCATGTAAATAACAATTTCATTTAATATATGTATAAACTTGGAAAAGTTCGGGTCACTACAGTACCTACCAGTTAAATAAATTTCGTCCCGAAATTTTAAGCAGTTGGAGGTGTTGACGTATCTTCTGGAAATAAATGCGGGTATTTCTTCTTCATCTGATCTTCTCATTCCCAGGTGAACTCGGGTCCTCTACGAGCATTCCATCGAACCTTAACAATTGGTATCTTGTTTTGCTTAAGTCTTTTAACCTCACGATCCATTATTTCGACGGGTTCTTCGATGAATTGAAGTTTGTTGTTGATTTGGATTTCATCTAACGGAATAGTGAGATCTTCTTTAGCAAAACATTTCTTCAAATTCGAGACGTGGAAAGTGTTATGTACAGCCGCGAGTTATTGAGGCAACTCAAGTCTGTAAGCTACTGGTCCGACACGATCAATAATCTTGAATGGTCCGATATACTTTGGATTTAATTTCCCTCGTTTACCAAATCGAACAACGCCTTTCCAAGGTGCAACTTTGAGCATGACCATCTCTCCAATTTCAAATTCTATATGTTTTCTTTTAATGTCAGCGTAGCTCTTTTGTCGACTTTGGGCGGTTTTCAACCGTTGTTGAATTTGGATGATCTTCTCGGTAGTTTCTTGTATTATCTCCGGACCCGTAATCTGTCTATCCCCCACTTCACTCCAACAAATCGGAGACCTGCACTTTCTACCATAAAGTGTTTCAAACGGCGCCATCTCAATGCTTGAATGGTAGCTGTTGTTGTAGGAAAATTCTGCTAACGGTAGATGTCGATCCCAACTGTTTCCGAAATCAATAACACATGCTCGTAGCATGTCTTCAAGCGTTTGTATCGTCCTTTCGCTCTGCCCATCAGTTTGTGGATGATAGGCTGTACTCATGTCTAGACGAGTTCCTAATGCTTGCTGTAATGTCTGCCAGAATCTTGAAATAAATCTGCCATCTCTATCAGAGATAATAGAGATTGGTATTCCATGTCTGGAGACGACTTCCTTCAAATACAGTCGTGCTAACTTCTCCATCTTGTCATCTTCTCTTATTGGCAGGAAGTGTGCTGATTTGGTGAGACGATCAACTATTACCCAAATAGTATCAAAACCACTTGCAGTCCTTGGCAATTTAGTGATGAAATCCATGGTAATGTTTTCCCATTTCCATTCCGGGATTTCGGGTTGTTGAAGTAGACCTGATGGTTTCTAATGCTCAGCTTTGACCTTAGAACACGTCAAACATTCTCCTACGTATTTAGCAACATCGGCTTTCATACCCGGCCACCAAAAATGTTTCTTGAGATCCTTGTACATCTTCCCCGTTCCAGGATGTATTGAGTATCTGGTTTTATGAGCTTCTCTAAGTACCATTTCTCTCATATCTCCAAATTTTGGTACCCAAATCCTTTCAGCCCTATACCGGGTTCCGTCTTCCCGAATATTAAGATGCTTCTCCGATCCTTTGGCTATTTCATCCTTTAAATTTCCCTCTTTTAAAACTCCTTGTTGCGCCTCCTTTATTTGAGTAGTAAGGTTATTGTGAATCATTATATTCATAGATTTTACTCGAATGGGTTCTCTGTCTGTAAAGACCCGTCCTTATCCATCCGGACGATATCTTCAACATTTGGTCCCATTGCGATGGTCGACTCCAAGTAATGTCCTTAAATTGAGCAAATGCACAGCGGAAGACTTAATTCGTACCTGAGAATAACATGTTTTAAAACATCAACATAAAGTTGGTGAGATATATAGGTTTGTTGCTAGCAGCGTTATAACTATGGACCACAAGATTTCATATGTAAACATTTTAATAAAAATTTTCTAAGTGGTTGAGCACTTGGTAACCATACTTAACAATTAATCACGTCGCATATTCCCTTTAATATGAAATCTTACTACACTGTACCAAGTGTAGTCACGAAACGAAGTACTGTGCAACCGTTGAATACTGGTCGTCCAGTCCGGTTGGGGTTGTCAGGCCCGATAGATCTATCAACAGGATTCGCGTTTACAATACCGCTGTAAATATTAGTTACCAAGCTACAGGGAAGTATGCCAGTGGTACAACTCAACGTAGAATATATTTTTCAGTTACTTGTGTCCATAACGTAAAACATAAAATACATGTATTCTCATCCCGAAATATTTAGAGTTTAAAAGTGGGACTATATACTCACCATACTGTATTTTGTAGTAAAAATACATATAACACCATTGATCAATTATAAGGTTGGCCTCGGATTCACGAACCTATAACAATCGTATATCTATTAACACATATACTCGTAATCAAACAAATCTATATTTTTATTTTGTATTAATATAATTAAGTTAAATATGTTAAATATATCTTTATATATATAAATCTTAAATTTTATAATTATTATTTTAACCAAGTCTTTTAAACTTCTATTTTCATATTTTAATACTAATAATATAGATTTTACGGATAATAATGTTTGTTTTTAAGGATTACAAAAGGATATTTGTTGTAAAAATAACATTAATGTTAATAATACTAATAAATTTTAATATGGTAGTAATAATGTTACTTAACAATAATACTAGTAATTATAATAGTAGTTTTTAGATATTACTGATATTAAGTGGTAACTAATATTTTTATTAGTAATAATAATAATAATAATAATAATAATAATAATAATAATAATAATAATAATAATAATAATAATAAAAATCATTTTAATGATAACAATAATAATAATGATAAAGATAATAATAATGATACTAATATTAAAAATAATACTTGTAATGACAATTTTATATACAATTGATAATAATAATATTGATAATAATTTTAAAATTAATAATAATAACAATAATAATAATTTTGATAGAGAAACTACCTTAGAAGTCTTAAAAAAATAGTTGCACCAAGTGGAGATCGAACCCGAGACCCCTCGATTACCCATCAAAGCCTTAACCATTGTGCTGTTTCCGTTTTTCTGATTAAACTATCAACCTAAACTGTTTTAACCCGATAATAGCAATTCGACCCAAATTGTCTTGTAAACCCAAATAGCAGGTGACGGCCCAGGTAACAGAAATGGCCCAATATCGGGAATAGGGCACGTCCCAATTTCTTTAATGAATCCCGACAGAAACCTGAAGCTTTTCTCTTTTTTTTTTTTTTCTGATCTAATTAATTGATTTGAACTTCTTCTTGGGTCTACATGCTTACAAGATAACAAATTTTCAAACCTATATTGCATTAGTCAAGTTTGTACTTTACAGCTCATCTAGAAAGAGATATAGGGCTCGAGATTCAACATTCCAATTCCAACCATTTTTTTTTATACGGACAAGATTTTAAAGGGAGTGGGGTTCGTTTGTGTTTAAAAGGAACCGATGGCAGCAACTTTTATAAAGCAGCAACAACAATACACCTAATCAATCAAGTGGACTTCTTTTATTCATATTGTGTCATTCAGAGGAGTCAAAAAAAATATAAAGGGCACGCCAAAGTAGTATCATTCATCCACTTTTATACCCAACACATTATAATCGAACATATATTGTATACTTGCAAGTGGTTGTTGGGCAAGAAAGTTGCAGCAAACAGAAGTGATTAATCGAGGAGCAGCTGCAGTTTATTACGGAAGTTTCCTGGTGGTGTTAAAGGTTGAAGAAGAAAGGTTGAAGGTGACGGTTACAGGCTACAAGATGGTGGCGATGATGGTTTATTTCAAGTTGTACATGAAGTAGAATAACAAGTGGTTTGGGTTTCGGTTTGGGTTCGTGGAACAAAACGTAGCAGGATGTGAGAGAGAGAAATTTGTGGTTATCGGGGGTGATGGAGTTCGATGGTTGTAGAAAGAGCACTAAGGTAGCGATGGTGGTTTTTATGAGGGTTTCGAACAGTATAAAAGAGAGAGTAGAGTAAGAGTGTGGTGGTTCAAGGTATTTCATTGTTGTGGGTTTTCAATTGAAGCAACCTAGTAGCAAAAAGGTGATACGTTAATCAACGAATATTAAGCAGATGGTTTCGTTTGTTGAGGTGTTGGGTTGTTCAAAGTGCTTGTGGTCTAGTGGCGAGGTGGTCGTAGGAGTTTAGGTGATGGTGTTACCATGGTTTCTGTCGACTGTAAACAGAAAAGAAAGGGAAAAATAATAAGTATAGCAAGGTGCTTGTTTGATGGTAGTTTCAAATTGATTATCCAATGGTGGTGGTTTATCAAGGTGAAAGATGGTTGTCCAAGGCTTATGGTGTCGGGCAGCAGGTTTAAATGGCGAGGGTTTTTGATTGGAAGTGATTAACAGAAATAGTTAGTCATAAAAACAAAAACTTCGAAGGCAACCTGTGATGTTGGGGCTTTGTTGTCGACGATTTACATAAACAAAGGTATCGGTGAATTAAGGTGGTATAGGTGGTGGAGATGGTGGTTCTTTGTGGGTTTAAGGTGATGAATGATGGAAGTTTGATGATGATCTTGGTGTTGTATTGGTCACGAGATGAAACAAGGAGAGGAAGATAGGTTTTCTGTTTAACATCATAAGTGAATCATTTGTTTTATAGCACATCTCTCGACAAACAGAATCAGTTTAGAGAAGAAAATACAAATGAATAAAAGTAAGAGATGTTGACAAATTTGGATTGTTTCAGATTAATTTCCACAATTTGAAACAGTGGTTATCAATCAATTACAGTTTAACAACGACTTGGAACAGATTTTGGATCTTATTTGTATATACACATATTTTATCTATATTTATATATGTATAACCTAATCTAATAACAACATAATAATAATAACATATATCATATCAAAAGAACGTACAATGGTCAAATAGTAATAACAATTAATTTGGATTGAAAGGAATCAAGTGGATATTATGCTTATGTGGTTAGAATTAATGAAGCAACCAATCAAGTACAGTAAACATATATAATTTAAGTTAATTATAATATCATATTTCAAAACAACATTTAATATATCAGATTATACTTTCAAATATTATTTATATATATACACACATATCTATTTACGCACAATGGTTCGTGAATCGTCAGGCTTGGTCAAAGGGTAACTAGTTATCCGAATATAGATTTCAAACTTTCTAGACTCCACATTAGGGTTTTTGCTTATCGTGTCGGAAACATATAGAGATTAGGGTTTAAATTTGCTCGGAAATTTCCGGGTCGTTACAGTACCCACCCGTTAAAGAAATTTCGTCCCCGAAATTTGATAGATGTCGTTATGGATAACAATAGGAATGTTTTCATGACGAATATGAGGAAATAATGGAGTTTTATCATTATTGAGAGATTTAGATAAAACGATTCGATCATATGAAGCGTACGAGTGAAGCTATCACAAAAGAGTGAAATGAAGTGATTAGAGGTTCGTCCTAACTTCTGACATAGTCAAGGTAAATTTTCAGTATTCAAGGAATTTAAAGAAATCTTCTAATCAGAAGAAAATGTAATCGCACGGTTTATTAGCAGATTGTCGGAGTTACAGAAGAACAGAAATATAAAGGAAATATTTCCGTGATATGCTTAGAGATTAAGTAGAATGAAAGAGTCGTGTAACATGGCACATGATGATGGTACTGTGAATCATCACATTCCATTAGAAGCTTAACATGACTTACTGTAATATAATGAAGTTGATCAAGTTTCATTATATTATACTAATTCATGTATCAGTTCCCAACACTACTTCATTGCATTCATATTTTAAACTCGAAGGGTTCAGAATTTAAAAACTAACACAGTTTCTTTTATGTTGTAACGCAGATGTTACGAAGTGATAAACGATCCCAGATAGGAATAGTTGTGAAAATATCTCCAGAATATGGAGAATATGTATAACGGAAGATGTGAAGATATCTTATAATATCTAAGATAAGATGATGATGAAGAATATCATCCGGAAAGGTTTAGAATATCGAGTAGGGTTCTTACTAACGGTTTCAGCAGGCACTGAATCGTTTGGATTTTTTTTTTTTTGAAATCAGGTTTAGTTTTCATGATTTGTCCACGGTCTCCTTCATACTTTGCTCAATTCGTTTTCCAGTTTCAATCCTTCTCTTTTTCTGAACGTTTCCAACATATTTTACTTCATCGTAAACTTTTGACTGTTAAAGTCGTTTACGGTTTTTGTTGCTTCATCAGCATTTCAAGAACTACTTCATAGTCCAGGGTGTTTTTCAGAAACTTCACCTTCGAAATCTGAAATTCTTAGGGATAGACGTTTTCGGAATATCTGGAAGAATTTCTACGAGATTTTCAAAATAATGATTGCGGATTTCGCCAAAGAGATAACGAGTTGCTGGTACATATGTTGGTGATGTTGTGAAATATAAAAGGTTCTCCGGTAACGACGGCGAAAAGACAAGGTGTAAATATCGTGGTTATAGTAGGAGTAGTCTCACTGAGAAGTCGAAGTGGAGCTGTGACAAAATTGGCTACTTTGAAAGGAAATCGTAAGGTTGTTTTTGCTAATGAATGATAAGGAATTTCGATGCGGATACATTTCAACTATAACTTCGGTTTCGAAAGTTTTTCAGGTGCATAACTGTATGCATAAATCTTCCTTCCGTAGACGAGGTGCGACTAGTTCAACTTCTCGATCGAGGTGTTTTCAAGAATCATGAAAGGATTTGAAGGCGAATTGTAATCGTCAAGATACAAATGAGGTTTAAGATAAATCAAGTGGCAAACTTGAAGAATTGTTTAGTTTCATATGTTATAATTAGCATTTTAACTCATTTTAATTGTCCAAAGTTAGCAGTCCAATAGTCTGATTTTCCAATGGTTCAATAGATTCATATATAAATTAGATATATATAATATTCGAATTACTTAATACGTATCGTGACCCGTGTACCGGTCTCAGTGTCGATCACAACTCAAAGTATATATATATTTTGGAATCAACCTCAACCCTGTATAGCCAACTATAGAGTGTCTATGGTCGTTCCGAAATATATATATAGATGGGTCGATATGATAAGTCGAAACCTTGTATACGTGTCCCGACAGTATGTACAGTGCAGAAATTAAAATTGCGAGAATGTAAATTGCGATAAATTAAATGTTAATCAGTTAGCTGGGAACAGTTAGCCGGAACAGTTAGCGTGGAATCCTTAACAATATTTCAATTTAGTTAATTCGTCTGTTTTTAACAAATTTTATTTTATCTAATGTTTTCTTCTTTATGCCACTTGTTGGATTCTGATAGGTCAAAATCCAAATATGAAATTTGAATGAAAATGGTTATTCTGTGGTGAACGGATACGTATATCGATGGTTGTAAGTAGGATAGTAAATGATCGTTGAATCAGATTCAAAGAATGTACAGTGTAACTTATTAATGTAAATTCTAAATATTCCTCGGGTACTACCCACCCGTTAAAATATTTTCATCATTAACAGTTTGTACGAAAGAATTTTTAATTACAATCTTTATGAAAATATACTTGCATATATATTTTCTTCGGATGTAATCATGGATCTAATGAGTTAATAAAATATTAAACTGATTTGATTTTTCGGTTAAAATTAGTGTACATAATCTTTAAAACATTAAAGATTACTTAATCGCCATGTAGAACGGAAATAAATGATGTAGAACGATACGTAGAACGATGATAATTGACGTGAAGCGATATGTAGAGCGAAGATCATACTTGAAGTACGGATAGTGATATTGAGGCGTGTGATGTTGATATCCAAGGTACAAATTGTGATGTTGAGGTTTACGACGCGGTTGTGGTTGAGGGTGATATGGGTACTGTCGGCGTTGATGATGGTGGTACGGATTATGCTGCTGGTGCTGATGCTGGTGTTTGTAACCTTCGCACCGTATTCTCCAAAGCCGTCACGCGAGCGCGAAGTTCGTTAACTTCTGCTAGTACACCGGGATGATTGGTGGTTGGAGTGAGCGAATGAACAAGATCTAAAATATGGGATAGTATATAATCGTGACGAGATACTCTAGAAATGAGAGTGAAAATGGTTTCTCGAACAGGTTCGCCGGTAAGTGCTTCAGGTTCATCGCCAAGAGGGCAATTTGGTGGATGGAAGGGATCACCCTCTTCATGTCTCCAGTGACTTAGTATATTACGAACCCACCCCCAATTCATCCAGAATAGATGATGGGAGATTGGTTGATCCATTCCGGTGATGCTGCCTTCGGAGCTTGAATGAAAATCCATATCGGCATAGCTGTCATAATCTGAGGAATTTGAACTAGATGCGAAATCCATCTTGTATAATCGGAAAAATGAATTTTTGGTATGAAATAGATTATAGAAGTTAGATTTGGTACTCTTCTATACATACTTTACATATGTATATATAATACCAAAATCCCGTAAATTACGGAGAATCTTTGAAAAGATGTCAACTAAAGTCCAAAGTAACAGATATGCTAAAATATGAATTTTGTCTATACACTATCGATGCACTAAATGCAGTAAGACGTGTCTAGACTTAAGAATGATAAGAAGAAAATTTCCTAAGGATGATAAGCAGATGGTTTCCAACTAGATATGATAAGCAAAACTTTTGACATATAGACACGGTCAAAGTCCAGACTCATTAATGTATTCTAACAACTACTAGTCAGACACACTAATGCAAGACCTGGTTCGCTAAGACCAACGCTCTGATACCACCTGTAAAGACCCGTCCTTATCCATCCGGACGATATCTTCAACATTTGGTCCCATTGCGATGGTCGACTCCAAGTAATGTCCTTAAATTGAGCAAATGCACAGCGGAAGACTTAATTCGTACCTGAGAATAACATGTTTTAAAACGTCAACATAAAGTTGGTGAGATATATAGGTTTGTTGCTAGCAGCGTTATAACTATGGACCACAAGATTTCATATGTAAACATTTTAATAAAAATTTTCTAAGTGGTTGAGCACTTGGTAACCATACTTAACAATTAATCACGTCGCATATTCCCTTTAATATGAAATCTTACTACACTGTACCAAGTGTAGTCACGAAACGAAGTACTGTGCAACCGTTGAATACTGGTCGTCCAGTCCGGTTGGGGTTGTCAGGCCCGATAGATCTATCAACAGGATTCGCGTTTACAATACCGCTGTAAATATTAGTTACCAAGCTACAGGGAAGTATGCCAGTGGTACAACTCAACGTAGAATATATTTTTCAGTTACTTGTGTCCATAACGTAAAACATAAAATACATGTATTCTCATCCCGAAATATTTAGAGTTTAAAAGTGGGACTATATACTCACCATACTGTATTTTGTAGTAAAAATACATATAACACCATTGATCAATTATAAGGTTGGCCTCGGATTCACGAACCTATAACAATCGTATATCTATTAACACATATACTCGTAATCAAACAAATCTATATTTTTATTTTGTATTAATATAATTAAGTTAAATATGTTAAATATATCTTTATATATATAAATCTTAAATTTTATAATTATTATTTTAACCAAGTCTTTTAAACTTCTATTTTCATATTTTAATACTAATAATATAGATTTTACGGATAATAATGTTTGTTTTTAAGGATTACAAAAGGACATTTGTTGTAAAAATAACATTAATGTTAATAATACTAATAAATTTTAATATGGTAGTAATAATGTTACTTAACAATAATACTAGTAATTATAATAGTAGTTTTTAGATATTACTGATATTAAGTGGTAACTAATATTTTTATTAGTAATAATAATAATAATAATAATAATAATAATAATAATAATAATAATAATAATAATAATAATAATAATAATAATAAAAATCATTTTTAATGATAACAATAATAATAATGATAAAGATAATAATAATGATACTAATATTAAAAATAATACTTGTAATGACAATTTTATATACAATTGATAATAATAATATTGATAATAATTTTAAAATTAATAATAATAACAATAATAATAATTTTGATAGAGAAACTACCTTAGAAGTCTTAAAAAAATAGTTGCACCAAGTGGAGATCGAACCCGAGACCCCTCGATTACCCATCAAAGCCTTAACCATTGTGCTGTTTCCGTTTTTCTGATTAAACTATCAACCTAAACTGTTTTAACCCGATAATAGCAATTCGACCCAAATTGTCTTGTAAACCCAAATAGCAGGTGACGGCCCAGGTAACAGAAATGGCCCAATATCGGGAATAGGGCACGTCCCAATTTGTTTAATGAATCCCGACAGAAACCTGAAGCTTTTCTCTTTTTTTTTTTTTTTTTCTGATCTAATTAATTGATTTGAACTTCTTCTTGGGTCTACATGCTTACAAGATAACAAATTTTCAAACTTATATTGCATTAGTCAAGTTTGTACTTTACAGCTCATCTAGAAAGAGATATAGGGCTCGAGATTCAACATTCCAATTCCAACCATTTTTTTTATACGGACAAGATTTTAAAGGGAGTGGGGTTCGTTTGTGTTTAAAAGGAACCGATGGCAGCAACTTTTATAAAGCAGCAACAACAATACACCTAATCAATCAAGTGGACTTCTTTTATTCATATTGTGTCATTCAGAGGAGTCAAAAAAAATATAAAGGGCACGCCAAAGTAGTATCATTCATCCACTTTTATACCCAACACATTATAATCGAACATATATTGTATACTTGCAAGTGGTTGTTGGGCAAGAAAGTTGCAGCAAACAGAAGTGATTAATCGAGGAGCAGCTGCAGTTTATTACGGAAGTTTCCTGGTGGTGTTAAAGGTTGAAGAAGAAAGGTTGAAGGTGACGGTTACAGGCTACAAGATGGTGGCGATGATGGTTTATTTCAAGTTGTACATGAAGTAGAATAACAAGTGGTTTGGGTTTCGGTTTGGGTTCGTGGAACAAAACGTAGCAGGATGTGAGAGAGAGAAATTTGTGGTTATCGGGGGTGATGGAGTTCGATGGTTGTAGAAAGAGCACTAAGGTAGCGATGGTGGTTTTTATGAGGGTTTCGAACAGTATAAAAGAGAGAGTAGAGTAAGAGTGTGGTGGTTCAAGGTATTTCATTGTTGTGGGTTTTCAATTGAAGCAACCTAGTAGCAAAAAGGTGATACGTTAATCAACGAATATTAAGCAGATGGTTTCGTTTGTTGAGGTGTTGGGTTGTTCAAAGTGCTTGTGGTCTAGTGGCGAGGTGGTCGTAGGAGTTTAGGTGATGGTGTTACCATGGTTTCTGTCGACTGTAAACAGAAAAGAAAGGGAAAAATAATAAGTATAGCAAGGTGCTTGTTTGATGGTAGTTTCAAATTGATTATCCAATGGTGGTGGTTTATCAAGGTGAAAGATGGTTGTCCAAGGCTTATGGTGTCGGGCAGCAGGTTTAAATGGCGAGGGTTTTTGATTGGAAGTGATTAACAGAAATAGTTAGTCATAAAAACAGAAACTTCGAAGGCAACCTGTGATGTTGGGGCTTTGTTGTCGACGATTTACATAAACAAAGGTATCGGTGAATTAAGGTGGTATAGGTGGTGGAGATGGTGGTTCTTTGTGGGTTTAAGGTGATGAATGATGGAAGTTTGATGATGATTGATAATGCTAAAAACGAACATATATTTCATAGCATTATTCCTCAAGAAAGACAAGCTTTTAGTTGCAATTGTTCTATTTACAAGTGATATTCGTTTAAATAATAAAAGGTGAAGACAAAAGACAGATTCGACGATTTGAAGACGCAAACGACCAAAAAGCTCAAAAGAACAAAAGACAATCAAAAAGGTTCCAATTATTGATAAGAAACGTCTCGAAATCACAAGAGTACAAGATTCAAAACGCAAAGTACAAGATATTAAATTGTACGCAAGGACGTTCGAAAAACCGGAACCGGGACCAGAGTCAACTCTTAACGCTCGACGCAACGGACTAAAAATTACAAGTTAACTATGTATATAAATATAATATAATATATAATTAATTATATTAATTATATATATATTATATATATATATTATTAAAACCGTCGGCAGCCAGAAACTCCAAGGGTGTGAAATGAAAATACCTCTCCGCGACTCGCGGAGTTTGAAGGCCATTTTGCCGCGAGTCGCGGAGCCCCAAAAATCATTCCTGGCTATAAATCAACCCGAATTCTGATCAAAATATCATCAATTTTTTCATCTCTCTCAATATATACGAGTAATATATATTTATATTTATAATTTATATTTTAATTTTAATTATAATTCTAATAATAAGGGTATGTTAGCGAATGTTGTAAGGGTGTAAGTCAAAATTCTGTCCGTGTAACGCTACGCTATTTTTAATCATTGTAAGTTATGTTCAACCTTTTTACATTAATGTCTCGTAGCTAAGTTATTATTATGCTTATTTAAAACGAAGTAATCATGATGTTGGGCTAATTACTAAAATTGGGTAATTGGGCTTTGTACCATAATTGGGGTTTGGACAAAAGAACGACACTTGTGGAAACTAGGCTATGGGCTATTAATGGGCTTTATATTTGTTTAACTAAATGAAAGTTTGTTAATGTTAATATAAAGATTTACAATTGGGCGTCCCTATAATTTACCATATACACTCGATCGGACACGATGGGCGGGGTATTTATATGTACGAATAATCGTTCATTTAACCGGACACGGGAATGGATTAATAGCCACTAGAATAATCAAAACAGGGGTGAAATTACATTCAAGGGTAATTGGTGTAATTGTTAACAAAGTAGTAAAACCTTGGTTTACACGCAGTCGATAACCTGGTGTATTCATTAAACAAAGTATTAAAACCTTGTTACAATTCGAATCCCCAATTAGTTGGAATATTTATCTTCGGGTATAATAATAATTTGACAAGGACACTTGCAATTTATATTTATGACTGATGGACTGTTATGGACAAAAACCAGACGGACATATTGAATAATCCAGGACAAAGGACAATTAACCCAAGGGCATAAAACTAAAATCAACACGTCAAACATCATGATTACGGAAGTTTAAATAAGCATAATTCTTTTATTTCATATTTAATTTCCTTTATTTTATATTTAATTGCACTTCTAATTATCGCACTTTTATTTATTGTTATTTTATTTAATCGCACTTTTAATTATCGTACTTTTAATTATCGCAATTTAATTTTATCGCATTTTTATTATTCACAATTTCATTATCGTTATTTACTTTACGCTTTAATTTAAAGTCTTGTATTTATTTTATATTTTACATTAGGTTTTAACTGCGACTAAAGTTTTAAAATCGACAAACCGGTCATTAAACGGTAAAAACCCCCCTTTATAATAATAATATCACTTATATATATATTTGTATTTTTATAAAAGTAAACTAATATAGCGTTGAGCTTTGTTTAAAGATTTCCCTGTGGAACGAACCGGACTTACTAAAAACTACACTACTGTACGATTAGGTACACTGCCTATAAGTGTTGTAGCAAGGTTTAAGTATATCCATTCTATAAATAAATAAATATCTTGTGTAAAATTGTATCGTATTTAATAGTATTTTCTGCTAAAATTATAAACTATTTTATATACACCTCGTTCGACATCAAGTATTTTTGGCGCCGCTGCCGGGGAATCTTACATCTTAAAAGCCGGAAGCGCAACGCTAATATAAAAAAAAAAAAAAGAGTTTTATCTACTTTTATTAAAAGTCGTTTTTGTAAAAATTACGTTTTAATTATTCAAAAATATAAAAAGAAAAACAAAAATATAAGTATTTTTAGGATTTTGTTAAATATTTAAGTTTTATAAGTTTCTTTATCTTTATTTTAATTTATAAAAATATAAATTTTATTAAAAATCGTTTATTTAAACTAAAAACAGAAAAAAGAAAATAAAAAAAAAAAAAAATAAAGAAAACGCGTAAAAGTGAAACCTGTCAACTGTTTTTCTGAACCCCGCGACTTGCGGGGTTTTCCTCTTTATTTGCCGCAACTCGCGGAGGGTTTCTGACACACGGACAAAAACCCTAAAACCGCATTAATCACGGGTTATTATTTATTATTATTATTTAAACATTATTATTATTATTATTATTATTAGTTTTAAGTTTTATTTTTATTTAATTTATGTATTTAGTTTAAATAAGTTTAATTAAATTGTAAAATTAGTAGTTTTATTAAATAAATAATATAAAAATAATATTTTTATAAAAATTGTACTTTTTACAACTTTTTGTATATTTTTATATTTTGTACCTTTTTAATCGTTGTAGCGTAACTTTTGTATTTTTAGCTCATAATTAATTTTAAACTTAGTTTTTGCTATAGTTATTTTTAATCCTAGATTTTTAGGCTTTGCCGTAGAATTCCTTAAGTGCTTTTTCTTTAGACTAAGATTTAGGTGCTTTAGAATTTTGCGACGCCTTTTTAAGTTTTAGTTTCTTGTTAAGTTATTTCCATTTGGGATTTAGTTTTTCCTTGTAAGCTTTAATATTTTTAGACCTTTTACTATGTATCAATTATCATTTCAATTAGTAATTTCAATTTGCGATTATAATTTTAAGTTAGTTGTAGTAATAAGGTTAAATTAGTTAAGTATTTTTAAGTTTTGATAAGTTTCTTTTATTTTTCCGTCACCTTTTATTTTTCAACCATTTTTTTCTTTTTCGACATTTTTCGACGCGCACTCTTTGTCTCTCTTATTTCTCGCTATTCTAGTTTTAGGACTTAGAATTTTATTCTACTTCTTATCTAAATTTCTTAAAAATTACGAAAATTTATTTTGAGTGGTTAAATTGATAGACATCAAAATTTTCTGGTTCGTAGTAATAGTTGGATTTGTACGTGGACCGGGTTATTGGAGCCAAACAGTCCTCAATTATATTGAGACCAAACGAATCCTGCCCCTCTGCTGCATCTTTTGGCTATTCGAAACGTGGGCAAAATCAGAAAAGTCTATTGATTGGATAACTTATTATAATTTTTCTTTCCTTTTTAAAACTAATAGAATATTCAGTGAATGCACCGAGCAAGACGTTCATCACCTTTTGTACGTTCACCACCTGTAACTCGATCAAGACATCGTTTAACAAATATAACCGCCGTTGATTTTTCTTTAGAATCGTCATCCAGTCGACCAAGTACTTCAGTTCAAATTTCCGATAATCCATTTTTTGAACCCGACCTCACAATTGAGAATCCAGAAAATATTCAGGAACGGTTCATAGATCCTGAACAATTAAACTTTCCTCCGGAACCACCAATCATTCAAACAGAGATTGTTGAGGAACGAACTATTAAATCAGAATCATCTAGTGATACCGAGTCAACAAATTCAATTATGGAGAATCTGGAACCTTTAAGTATGGAAGACCGAATGAGAGCTAAACGCACTGGCCAAGGTCACGCAATTACTCATCCAGACATTAATGCGCCAGATTATGAAATCAAAGGACAAATTCTACACATGGTGACTAATCAATGCCAATTTAGTGGTGCGCCGAAGGAAGATCCAAATGAACATCTACGTACCTTTAATAGGATCTGCACACTATTTAAAATACGAGAAGTGGAGGATGAACAAATATATCTCATGTTATTTCCCTGGACTTTAAAGGGAGAAGCCAAAGATTGGTTGGAATCGTTACCCGAAGGGGCGATTGATACATGGGATGTTTTAATTGACAAATTTCTTAAACAATTTTTTCCCGCATCTAAAGCCGTAAGACTTCAAGCAGAAATTGTTACGTTCACACAAAAGCCAAATGAAACTCTATATGAGGCGTGGACAAGATATGGAAAGTTATTAAGAGGATGTCCGCAACATGGTTTAGACACCTGTCAAATAGTACAAATATTTTACCGAGGATGCGACATCACTACAAGAAAAGACATAGATATAGCAGCCGGTGGCTCGATTATGAAGAAAACCGAAACTGATGCTTACAAAATTATTGATAATACTGCTTCCCACTCACATGAGTGGCACCAAGAAAAAGATATCATTAGATCATCTAAAGCAGCTAGAGCCGATTCTAGCCATGACTTAGATTCCATTTCCGCAAAGATAGATGCTTTCGAGAGACGAATGGAAAAGATGACTAAAGATATTCATGCTATACGAATTAGTTGTGAGCAGTGTGGAGGACCACATTTGACAAAAGATTGTCTCAGTATTGAATTAACAATGGAACAAAGAGAGAATATTTCATACATAAACCAAAGGCCTGGAAATAATTATCAGAATAATTATCAACCGCCAAGACCGATTTACAATCAAAACCAGAATTATAACCGAAATATTCCATACAACAACCAACAAGGTCCTAGCAATCAACAAGTATCCAATAATACTTATAATCAGCAAAGACCTAATTTTCAAAACAAACCACCACAACAAACCGAAGATAAAAAGCCGAATTTAGAAGATATGATGACGAAGCTAGTTGAAACTCAAACGCAGTTTTTCACATCTCAGAAACAAACGAATGAACAAAATGCTCAAGCATTTAGAAATCAACAAGCTTCTATTCAAAATCTGGAACAAGAAGTAAGTAACCTAGCAAGGTTAATAGGTGAAAGAAAACCGGGAAGTCTACCTAGTGATACAAATGCTAACCCCCGGAATGAAACAGCTAAAGCTATTACCACAAGAAATGGTACAACACTTAAACCACCTGAAATACCTGTAACTTCTGATAAAACTATTCCTACTCCACAAGAACCAAAACCTGATCAAGATAAGGAAAAAGAACCGGTAGTTAAAAAGGTTAATGAAGATAATACAGTTAAGGATAAACCTTATGTTAAACCATACCAACCACCACTTCCTTATCCGAGTAAAATGAAGAAGGAAAAACTTGAAGCCGAGCAATCCAAATTCTTGGATATGTTTAAACAGATAAATGTAAATCTTCCTTTCATTGATGTGATTTCAGGAATGCCAAGATATGCTAAATTCTTGAAAGATCTAATCACGAATAGAAAGAAAATGGAAGAACTCTCGGCTGTTACTATGAATGCTAATTGTTCAGCAGTGCTGTTGAATAAGATACCAGAAAAACTATCTGATCCAGGAAGTTTCACAATTCCATGTTTTCTGGGTAGTCTTAGTTCAATAGAAGCATTGGCAGACTTAGGTGCTAGTATAAATCTAATGCCGTATTCACTATACGCTAAACTAGACCTTGGAGAATTGAAACCAACCAGAATAAGCATACAACTAGCCGATAGATCAATAAAATATCCTAGAGGGATAATGGAGAACATGCTAGTTAAAGTTGGTACTTTAGTATTTCCAGTAGATTTTGTTGTTTTAGACATGGAAGAAGATTCTCAAGTTCCTCTCATATTAGGAAGACCATTCTTAAACACGGCTAAAGCAATGATAGACGTGTTCGGTAAGAAACTGACCCTAAGTATAGAGGATGAGAGTGTTACCTTTTCAGTTGATAGAGCAATGCAACAACCACAATCTGCAGATGATACATGTTATTATATTAAAACTATAGATGCACATGCAGAATTATTAGAAGAATTTCCAGAATTACAAGGAACAGGAGAATGTTCTTTAGGAGAAGGAAATGAACCAATTGATGAAGCTGAAATGTTAGCTACACTTATAGCTAATGGATATGAACCAACAACAGAAGAAA
Organism: Rutidosis leptorrhynchoides; assembly: GCF_046630445.1. Classification (NCBI taxonomy): domain Eukaryota; kingdom Viridiplantae; phylum Streptophyta; class Magnoliopsida; order Asterales; family Asteraceae; genus Rutidosis; species Rutidosis leptorrhynchoides. The sequence goes on from NC_092334.1 coordinate 571,428,899, forward strand.
TTCAAATGCTAAAAGAAGAAGACAGATATCGATATAAATCATCGATAGAAGAACCTCCGAAATTAGAGTTAAAGCCACTTCCAAACCATTTGGAATACGCTTATTTACATGGTGAATCTGAATTACCTGTAATAATATCGTCTTCTCTTACTGAAAATGAGAAATCACAACTCATTTCTGTCTTGAAAGCTCATAAACCAGCCATTGCATGGAAGATTCATGATATTAAAGGAATAAGTCCTTCGTATTGCACACATAAAATCCTTATGGAAGAAGGTCATAAAACGTATGTGCAACGCCAACGAAGACTAAATCCTAATATGCAAGATGTAGTTAAGAAAGAGATTATTAAACTGCTAGATGCAGGTTTGATATATCCAATTTCTGATAGTCCATGGGTAAGCCCAGTTCAATGCGTGCCTAAGAAGGGTGGCATGACTGTTATCACAAATGAGAAAAATGAGCTTATTCCTACTAGGACTGTAACAGGATGGCGTGTATGTATTGATTATAGAAAATTAAATGACGCCACCAGAAAAGATCACTTTCCCTTACCTTTCATAGATCAAATGTTGGAAAGATTAGCCGGAAATAGTTACTATTGTTTTCTAGATGGATTTTCCGGATATTTTCAAATTCCAATAGCACCCGAAGACCAAGAGAAAACCACATTCACGTGCCCTTATGGTACTTTTGCTTACAAAAGAATGCCATTTGGACTTTGTAACGCCCCTGCAACCTTTCAAAGGTGTATGATGGCGATTTTTCACGACATGATAGAAGAATGCATGGAAGTATTCATGGATGACTTTTCAGTCTTCGGTGATACATTTAAATCATGTCTAGTTAATCTAGAACGAATGCTAATTAGATGCGAAAAATCAAATCTAGTACTTAATTGGGAGAAATGCCATTTCATGGTTAAAGAAGGCATCGTTCTTGGACACAAAATTTCAAAAGAAGGAATTGAAGTGGATAGAGCTAAAGTAGATGTAATTGCTAAACTTCCACATCCCACCAATGTTAGAGGAGTTAGGAGTTTTCTAGGGCATGCCGGTTTTTACCGACGTTTCATAAAAGATTTTTCTAAGATTGCCACTCCTATGAATAAACTCCTAGAAAAGGATGCTCCATTCATCTTTTCAGATGAGTGTATCAAATCTTTTAATATTCTTAAAGAAAAACTCACTAATGCACCGATCATGATAACACCAAATTGGAATCTACCATTTGAACTAATGTGCGATGCAAGTGATTTTGCAATGGGAGCCGTTTTAGGACAAAGGATTGAAAAACGATTTCAACCTATATATTATGCTAGTAAGACATTACAAGGAGCACAAACGAACTATACAACTACTGAAAAAGAACTCCTTGCTATTGTCTTTGCTTTTGACAAATTTCGATCATATCTCGTTCTAGCAAAAACGGTGGTCTATACCGACCATTCTGCTCTTAGATATCTATTTTCAAAACAAGATGCTAAACCAAGATTAATCCGTTGGATTTTACTCTTACAAGAGTTTGATATTGAAATCCGAGATAAAAAAGGAGCAGAAAATCTCGCCGCTGATCATCTTTCTCGTCTTGAAAATCCTGAATTAGAAGTTCTGAATGAATCGGCCATACAAGACAACTTTCCTGATGAATATCTATTGAAGATAGATTATAAAGAAATCCCATGGTTTGCAGACTATGCAAACTACTTAGTTTGTGGATTCCTTGAAAAAGGATTATCGTACCAAAGACGAAAGAAATTCTTCAGTGATATAAAACACTATTTCTGGGAAGATCCACATCTGTTTAAAAGTTGTCCCGATGGAATAATACGCCGATGTGTATTTGGAGATGAAGCTAGTAAAATTTTAAACCATTGTCACACAGGACCAACAGGAGGGCATTATGGGCCTCAACTAACAGCAAGAAAAGTTTATGAAGCTGGATTCTATTGGCCTACAATTTACAAAGACGCACACCTTCTTTGCAAATCCTGTGATGCATGTCAAAGGGCCGGAAAAATAAGTCAACGTGATGAAATGCCACAAAATGTCATCCAAGTATGTGAAGTATTTGACATTTGGGGTATTGACTTTATGGGTCCATTTCCAAAATCTCATAATAATTTATATATACTCGTAGCCATTGACTATGTATCTAAATGGGCGGAAGCACAAGCTCTCCCAACTAACGATGCACGAGTTGTAGTCAACTTTTTAAAACGTCTTTTTGCAAGGTTTGGAACACCGAAAGCTTTAATAAGTGATCGGGGTACTCATTTCTGTAATAATCAACTTGAGAAAGTTCTTAAAAGATATGGAGTAACTCATAAAATCTCCACCGCATATCATCCACAAACAAGTGGACAAGTTGAAAATACCAACCGAGCTTTAAAACGTATTCTAGAGAAAACCGTAGGATCAAATTCGAAGGAATGGTCCATTAAATTGGAGGATGCACTCTGGGCTTTTAGAACAGCCTACAAAACTCCAATTGGAACCACACCTTTTAGACTTGTGTATGGAAAAGCATGTCATCTTCCAGTAGAAATTGAACACAAAGCATTTTGGGCTTTGAAGACATGTAATCTTGATTTACATGAAGCCGGACGTCTACGATTAAGTCAACTAAACGAATTAGAAGAATTAAGACATGAAGCATACGAAAATTCGTTAATCTATAAAGAAAGAACGAAGAAATGGCATGATAAAAGAATCAGAAGTTCAAAAGAATTTAAAGAAGGAGACAAAGTTCTTCTTTTCAATTCACGATTCAAGCTATTTCCTGGAAAATTGAAATCAAGATGGTCTGGACCATTCATAGTCAAAAGAGTTTTCCCATACGGAACGATAGAATTAATAAATTCAAATGGGATTGAATTTAAAGTTAATGGTCACAGAGTTAAACATTACATACATGGTCCGATGGAAGTCGACAACGAAGTTAATCACAATTTCGACACCACAACTAACTAAGTGTGGGGAGAATCAAGTCTTTAAAGGATAATATGTATTTCTGTTAGAGTTAGATTGTCTGTTTTCGTGTAGTTCTCGAAAATGGAACACGTATGGTCTTTCCCTAGCAGACCCTAAAGAACTAGTCTTCTCCCCCCATTCTGAATTTTTATTTTTTTTAGGTTTTTACGAAATGAAGACTGCCTGTGAATTAAACCATGGTCTAATGCTACACGCTTTGATCACTAAAAGAAATAATGATATACTACCGAGTGAATTAGTATCAGTAATCAGAGAAAGAATGGACGGAGTTAGAAAAGGATCCAGATGCGAAGATAATAAGTTACAATTTGGTAAAGGAAAATCAAAATCCGCAGCGAAAAGAAGAGCACGACACCTAGAAAAATGTCACAAATGTGGAAAATGGTCACATGGAGGTAAATGTTCAAATAATCAAACCTATTCAAATACCGAATTTGTTACTTTATGCAGAGACGGACCGTTCATATGTTTAGAAGAAAAGACAATGAATGCTCGAGGTTACGCCTATGCAGCCATGGAAGACCAATTAAACCGACTATCTTATGAATATAATAGATCATATAACTAAGAAATCTATTTCACAGGTATGTCTGTACAGTTTTTATTTTTATTTTTATTTTTAACCTTTTGATAATAAACGCTAATTTGTTCGCTAAAAAGTATTAAATTGGTATTAAATTAAATTAGGTTTGGCGACCGAAATTATTGATATCATTCAAAAATTTATTACATCACTGCGAAATTTAACGTTTATTCTTAAGGTATAAATATCTTTAAACAATCAAACCAAAATATTTCAAAAATTCGTCATGAGTTAAATTAAGTCTTGGAACCGAAATTACTTTACCGAAAAGAGGGGCGCATATTTTTGATAATATTTGATTGATTAAAGTGGGATAAAAAGACAAAAAGATTTTTAATTTTATTTTTTTACCATGTTTTTAAAATTAATATTTAAATCTTAAATTAATATTGTAAACTTTGTAAAAACAATATTTTTAAAATTGTAAATATTTGAAAAATTAATATAAGTTTGGTATGAATTTATGAATTTTTTAAATTAAGTTTGGTGTGAATTTTTAATTTTTAAAATATGAAATTTTAATTTTATGCATTTTAAATTTTGAGTTTGGTGTGAATTTTTAATATTAATTTTGAATTTTATATTTATGTTGTGTGAATTTAAAAACAAAAAATTACTTTATCTCATTAAGTTAAAAATATGATTTTAAAATTCGTCGTAAGTTGAAGACTAGGTCTTTGAACCGAAATTGCTTTACCCGAGGGAGGGACGAGAACTTTTATTATCATTATTTTTAATCTTATTGATTTAAAGTATGCCAAAAACATTAAAAAACCCAAAAATCTTAGCTTTTAAAACAATCGCTACAAAAAAAGACAAATTTTAAAATTTTGTCGGAGGACGGACTAGGACATCAATCCGAAACGACCTCGTCCTAAATAACAAGGGAAACAAAATTTTAAAATTAATTTCTTAATTGTTTTATAAGTTAAAGATTATAAAAAAAAAAAAAAAAAAAAAAAAAAAAAAAAAGTAACTCCGCGACTCGCGGAGTTTTCAGTGAAAACCTCCGCGACTCGCGGAGGGACAAAATTACAGAAAAAAAATATAACCAGCTGCACGATCTGTACACACAAAACACAAAAACACAGAAAAAAAAAAAACTGCGAAAAAGAGCTCGAGAAAACCCACGAAAATCATCCCAAAAACTCGATTTTTCACCGTTAATCTTCAAATTTTTCACTAAAATCATGTTGAGAAGGATGATATCTAGGAACTACTCAAGAAAACAGGTACAATTACACCCCAAATCACCTTTAAATCCGAATTTTAGTGTGTTCTTGAGCATATTTTCATAATTTGAATTTTGTTAATTTTTAGTGTAATTAGTGTTAAATTGTTAGTATATTATGCATGTATAACCTAGATTGATGCTTGTTAACATGATTTGAAGCCAAAAACTTCAAAATCTTTAGAATCTAGGGTTTGTGTTCTTGAGCAAATTTGGGGCTTTTTGATATAAACAGGTTATGGCCGATTTTTGTCATGAATTGTTGCTAAATTAAGTAGTGTAACATGTCTAGGTAGTTAAATGATCCAAACTTTGAGCCTAAACATGATTTTGAGAATTAAAGTGGACTTTTTCAAGTCCAAAATTCATGAACTTGATTTTTGAAAGATAATGCCATTTGAGACTTGTTTATTTTCTAGTAATGATTATTTTGACATGTTATTTGAGTTGAATGCTTATGAACTTGGCGAAAATTTTCGTATATGCTTATTTGAAAAAGTGTAGATTTGATAAAAATGTGAAAATGAGCTTAAGTTTGATATAAATTGATAATGTCATTGTAATTATTTTGATTGATGATTTTGCTGACACTAATGCATATTTGGATGCACAAAATTTGTGTTTGATGTGTTTTGCAGAATGAAAGGGGTGAATCTTCATCCCAAGCCCGTCATGCTCCTGCTGAGAACTTGGAACAACAGGAGGTAGATAACTACTACAAGCAGGATGTACCTCATCCAGTCATGACCTTTTCAGATATGCACTTGGAACAGTTGCACCCGAACCTGCGATTTGACAGACTTTGGATAGATTATCCAAAATATCAACGGGGTTTGCATACTCTTCATTCCAAGGTTGTTGAGGTACCAAGGGTCATAGAATGGGGACCCTTGGAAGCTGTAGAATTGGCCGGGCCAATTAGGGAATTACTGGTACAGAGGTATGGTAATTCTTATTTTAATGACTGGATATGTTTATTCACCATACGCAGACCTGTATATAAAGTATGGTGTGAAGAGTTGTTATGTAGTATAGAGTTGAATGATCGGGTAGCTAGTTTAACCGATCGTTCTTTTATTAGATTTTTGTTAGGCGGTTCGATGCGCCACATGTCTTTACTGGACATGGCTCAGGCTTTACGTATATATACGCCTGAGGAGTTAGCGTCTGCCGATTGTAGAGGATTGATACTAAACGGTAGGAAAATAGATGAAAATTTTGATACACACGGTGTGTGGAGTCAAATGACAAGCCATCACCGTTTTAAAGGGGGAAACTACTCTTATTTGGATATAGATAGAGCCGAATTAAGAGTAATACATAGATTTTTAGCTAATTCGATTACACAAAGGGGTAAAAACAAAGAAAAGGTAAATGAACAAGATTTGTTTTACCATATGTGTATTCGAGACCCACACAGCGCTGTAAGTATACCATATTGTGTGGGTTATTATTTATCAGCTATGGTTCGAGGGATGCGTCCACATAGCATAATAGGGGGTGGTATTTTTATTACTTTGATTGGTGAATATCTCGGTGTGGATATAAGTCGGGGGGGATTATTAGTAGAAGAGCCGGAACCCCGCGACACTATAGGTTTAAATGTGTACCATGGTGCGAAAGTTTTGAAGCGGCGAAACAACGCCGCAGTACGATACAATGGTAGACATCCACAGGTAGAGAGAAACCAGGAACAAGGTAATGTAGGAGGGGGGCAAGAAATGCATAGGTTTATAGCTTCTCAGGAATACGAAAATGCTAGACAGAGAGCATTTGAAGATTGGCAAGTTCATCAGAACCAGATCATAGCGCATTGCCAACACATAGGTAGAAACTATATTCCTACACCGAAACCCGTCTTCCCTCCTTGGTCGATAGAGATGCAGCCACCATATCCTACGTATGACCCTGCCGAAGCATTCTATAGCACTTATGGTTATGCGTGGAACCCCTATTGGTACCAATATCATCCTTAGTTTACTTATTTTTATTTTTATTTTGTAATTTGTAATTATTGATATGTTTAATATTTTTTGTTAATATTGTAATCATTTTTATATTTATTTAACTTTTATTCTTAGATTTTAATAATTTTTGAATGTGGGGTAATATACCAAACTTCAAAAATATGTATATATGTTTGCAGTTTATCTTATGTACACAACAGGGTAAAACAACGCATTTTCAAAGACTGGCATTAAGTTCAGCAAAAGCAAGTAATTTTGACGACAATGATGCAAAATATATGTGAAATAACAACAAGACGGAATGAACAAATGATGTGCACCATTTATCATTCAGCAAACAAACGCCAATATATTTGGAAACTTTGGTAAAAATTTAATCATTTTCACACAAATCACCCTCAATAATTTAAATTGTTACTGATTTCTTGCAAATGAGGGCATTGCAAGATCTTAAGTGTGGGAAGGGATTAAATTCTTTCGGATTTTAAAATTTTTATATTAAACACTTGGTTACCATTAAAAATACTAGTAAAGCAGTAGTTGTATTAGAATCTAGTGCTCTCTGATAAAAAAGAACAGCCCTAGTCTTATATACTGACGACCCAATTCTAGTAAAATTTTTCAAAATTTTCAATTAAATGAATTCAAAATCATGTTTATACATATTTATGAACAATAAAACTAGGTTTTAAACACCGAAATTATTGTTACCTCGGAAAGGACATAAATTGAGAAACAAACTAAAATGTTAAAATTCATTTAAAATGGAATAGAGGACGATAAAAAGAAAAATAAAAAGCCAAGTGTGGGAAAATTTACCAAGTTATTTTAAACATATGTCACATATATCTGTAACAAATAACTGAAAATACTTTTGCTTTGAACTAAACTAAACTGTTTTACCCAATGAAAGAAAAGAAGAGATGGATCTACACGATGAATCAATTCCATCATTAAAAGGAAGTAAAGTCTTCCGAAAAAGACACGCGCTTTTTGATTTAGGTCATGAAGTTGTCGTCCAGACCAGCTGTAGGTTGACGAAAAATCTAGAAAAGTCATCACTAAAATCAGCAGGAAATTCACGGACCTCAGCATTAAACAGGGTCGCCAAGTGGTCAGATTTATCCTAACCATGAGAAGGATTTATCTCGTACAATGGGGAGGCACCATGCAAATTAGCTGGATAAGACTAATGAATCAGATCCCCAGAAAGGATAATCTCCTTAAAGATTAAAAATCAGCTTTTAAGACTGATATTACTCAATCCTAGAGATTGACCTTAAAGATTGAGAATTCAAATTCATGGAATTCAATGATATCTAAACTCGAGCTTAAACGAGAAAATATTTTGATCAAAAATACAAACCGATTTGTTTTCTGAAAACCCTATTTTCAATGCGTTCATTACCATTGAACGTAAAATCCTAGGAATTCACCTAGAATTCATTAGGTCACCTGAACTAAATCGGGTGTCAACCGTAAGAACGGTGGTTGCATAACATGGTCAAAGACAGGACTTTGTGCCAGACCGACAAATTATAAGGGTGAGCTTTACTATTGCTCCTACCAAGGATAGTAATTGCGTCCGACACGTTATAGACCATAATCAAAAGCATGTCACGGGACATTGCCTTAAACAGTTGCTTGTTCAACGCTTTCCTTTACAACCGGACGGTAGTTTGCCGAAAGGTAATATACGGAACAAGTAAACTGGACGTGTTGCTTTCCAAATACAAGGTTAGCAAGTGGGTGACACAAAACCGCAAGTTTTGAGCTAAAATTTTCAAATCTGAAACCCACCAAACCCACAAAAATATTTTGCAAACACCGGTAAAGGGTTATTCCGGAAAACTTATCTAGGGTAAAAACTAGATTTAATTTTCAAAAGATCAAATGTTTTCATAAAGATCCAATTTCCTTAATGGATCTAAATTTTTATAGTCATGTGGGACTGTAAACCATATCGTTACTACCATTGTTTATACCGCCGTATAGAAATCACTGATGTACAAAGTGTGAAGAATAAAGAAGTGATTCTAGTATTTCAAGACGATATTGCTTGAGGACAAGCAACGCTCAAGTGTGGGAATATTTGATAATGCTAAAAACGAACATATATTTCATAGCATTATTCCTCAAGAAAGACAAGCTTTTAGTTGCAATTGTTCTATTTACAAGTGATATTCGTTTAAATAATAAAAGGTGAAGACAAAAGACAGATTCGACGATTTGAAGACGCAAACGACCAAAAAGCTCAAAAGAACAAAAGACAATCAAAAAGGTTCCAATTATTGATAAGAAACGTCTCGAAATCACAAGAGTACAAGATTCAAAACGCAAAGTACAAGATATTAAATTGTACGCAAGGACGTTCGAAAAACCGGAACCGGGACCAGAGTCAACTCTTAACGCTCGACGCAACGGACTAAAAATTACAAGTTAACTATGTATATAAATATAATATAATATATAATTAATTATATTAATTATATATATATTATATATATATATTATTAAAACCGTCGGCAGCCAGAAACTCCAAGGGTGTGAAATGAAAATACCTCTCCGCGACTCGCGGAGTTTGAAGGCCATTTTGCCGCGAGTCGCGGAGCCCCAAAAATCATTCCTGGCTATAAATCAACCCGAATTCTGATCAAAATATCATCAATTTTTTCATCTCTCTCAATATATACGAGTAATATATATTTATATTTATAATTTATATTTTAATTTTAATTATAATTCTAATAATAAGGGTATGTTAGCGAATGTTGTAAGGGTGTAAGTCGAAATTCTGTCCGTGTAACGCTACGCTATTTTTAATCATTGTAAGTTATGTTCAACCTTTTTACATTAATGTCTCGTAGCTAAGTTATTATTATGCTTATTTAAAACGAAGTAATCATGATGTTGGGCTAATTACTAAAATTGGGTAATTGGGCTTTGTACCATAATTGGGGTTTGGACAAAAGAACGACACTTGTGGAAACTAGGCTATGGGCTATTAATGGGCTTTATATTTGTTTAACTAAATGAAAGTTTGTTAATGTTAATATAAAGATTTACAATTGGGCGTCCCTATAATTTACCATATACACTCGATCGGACACGATGGGCGGGGTATTTATATGTACGAATAATCGTTCATTTAACCGGACACGGGAATGGATTAATAGCCACTAGAATAATCAAAACAGGGGTGAAATTACATTCAAGGGTAATTGGTGTAATTGTTAACAAAGTAGTAAAACCTTGGTTTACACGCAGTCGATAACCTGGTGTATTCATTAAACAAAGTATTAAAACCTTGTTACAATTCGAATCCCCAATTAGTTGGAATATTTATCTTCGGGTATAATAATAATTTGACAAGGACACTTGCAATTTATATTTATGACTGATGGACTGTTATGGACAAAAACCAGACGGACATATTGAATAATCCAGGACAAAGGACAATTAACCCAAGGGCATAAAACTAAAATCAACACGTCAAACATCATGATTACGGAAGTTTAAATAAGCATAATTCTTTTATTTCATATTTAATTTCCTTTATTTTATATTTAATTGCACTTCTAATTATCGCACTTTTATTTATTGTTATTTTATTTAATCGCACTTTTAATTATCGTACTTTTAATTATCGCAATTTAATTTTATCGCATTTTTATTATTCACAATTTCATTATCGTTATTTACTTTACGCTTTAATTTAAAGTCTTGTATTTATTTTATATTTTACATTAGGTTTTAACTGCGACTAAAGTTTTAAAATCGACAAACCGGTCATTAAACGGTAAAAACCCCCCTTTATAATAATAATATCACTTATATATATATTTGTATTTTTATAAAAGTAAACTAATATAGCGTTGAGCTTTGTTTAAAGATTTCCCTGTGGAACGAACCGGACTTACTAAAAACTACACTACTGTACGATTAGGTACACTGCCTATAAGTGTTGTAGCAAGGTTTAAGTATATCCATTCTATAAATAAATAAATATCTTGTGTAAAATTGTATCGTATTTAATAGTATTTTCTGCTAAAATTATAAACTATTTTATATACACCTCGTTCGACATCAATGATCTTGGTGTTGTATTGGTCACGAGATGAAACAAGGAGAGGAAGATAGGTTTTCTGTTTAACATCATAAGTGAATCATTTGTTTTATAGCACATCTCTCGACAAACAGAATCAGTTTAGAGAAGAAAATACAAATGAATAAAAGTAAGAGATGTTGACAAATTTGGATTGTTTCAGATTAATTTCCACAATTTGAAACAGTGGTTATCAATCAATTACAGTTTAACAACGACTTGGAACAGATTTTGGATCTTATTTGTATATACACGTATTTTATCTATATTTATATATGTATAACCTAATCTAATAACAACATAATAATAATAACATATATCATATCAAAAGAACGTACAATGGTCAAATAGTAATAACAATTAATTTGGATTGAAAGGAATCAAGTGGATATTATGCTTATGTGGTTAGAATTAATGAAGCAACCAATCAAGTACAGTAAACATATATAATTTAAGTTAATTATAATATCATATTTCAAAACAACATTTAATATATCAGATTATACTTTCAAATATTATTTATATATATACACACATATCTATTTACGCACAATGGTTCGTGAATCGTCAGGCTTGGTCAAAGGGTAACTAGTTATTCGAATATAGATTTCAAATTTTCTAGACTCCACATTAGGGTTTTTGCTTATCGTGTCGGAAACATATAGAGATTAGGGTTTAAATTTGCTCGGAAATTTCCGGGTCGTTACACTGTCCTTCCTGCTCAGGGCGTCGGCTACCACATTTGCCTTCCCCGGGTGGTAACGAATCTCAAAGTCGTAATCATTCAACAATTCAATCCACCTACGCTGCCTCATATTCAGTTGTATCTGATTAAATATGTGTTGAAGACTTTTGTGGTCGGTATATATAATACTTTTGACCCCATAAAAGTAGTGCCTCCAAGTCTTTAATGCAAAAACAACCGCGCCTAATTCTAAATCATGCGTCGTATAATTTTGTTCGTGAATCTTCAATTGTCTAGACGCATAAGCAATTACCTTCGTTCGTTGCATTAATACACAACCGAGACCTTTCTTTGATGCGTCACAATATATCACAAAATCATCATTCCCTTCAGGCAATAACAATATAGGTGCCGTAGTTAGCTTTTTCTTCAATAACTGAAACGCTTTCTCTTGTTCATCCTTCCATTCAAATTTCTTCCCTTTATGCGTTAATGCAGTCAAGGGTTTTGCTATTCTGGAAAAGTCTTGGATGAACCTTCTGTAGTAACCAGCTAGTCCTAAAAACTGGCGTATGTGTTTCGGAGTTTTCGGGGTTTCCCACTTTTCAACAGTTTCTATCTTTGCCGGATCCACCTTAATACCTTCTTTGTTCACTATGTGACCGAGGAATTGAACTTCTTCCAACCAAAATGCACACTTTGAAAACTTAGCGTACAATTCTTCTTTCCTCAATACTTCTAACACCTTTCTCAAATGTTCACCGTGTTCTTGGTCATTCTTTGAGTAAATAAGTATGTCATCAATGAAAACAATGACAAACTTGTCAAGGTATGGTCCACACACTCGGTTCATAAGGTCCATGAACACAGCTGGTGCATTAGTTAAACCAAACGGTATGACCATAAACTCGTAATGACCGTAACATGTTCTGAAAGCAGTCTTTGGAATATCATCTTCTTTCACCCGCATTTGATGATACCCGAAACGTAAGTCAATCTTTGAATAAACAGACGAGCCTTGTAGTTGATCAAATAAGTCGTCGATTCTCAGTAGTGGGTAGCGGTTCTTGATGGTAAGCTTGTTCAACTCTCGGTAGTCGATACACAACCTGAATGTACCATCTTTCTTCTTGACAAACAAAACAGGAGCTCCCCACGGTGATGTGCTTGGTCGAATGAAACCACGCTCTAAAAGTTCTTGTAATTGGCTTTGCAGTTCTTTCATCTCGCTGGGTGCGAGTCTGTAAGGAGCACGGGCTATTGGTGCAGCTCCTGGTACAAGATCTATTTGAAATTCAACGGATCGATGTGGGGGTAATCCCGGTAATTCTTTCGGAAATACATCGGGAAATTCTTTTGCGACGGGAACATCATTGATGCTCTTTTCTTCAGTTTGTACTTTCTCGACGTGTGCTAGAATAGCATAGAAACCTTTTCTTATTAGTTTTTGTGCCTTCAAATTACTAATAAGATGTAGCTTCGTGTTGCCCTTTTCTCCGTACACCATTAAGGGTTTTCCTTTTTCTCGTATAATGCGAATTGCATTTTTGTAACAAACGATCTCTGCTTTCACTTCTTTTAACCAGTCCATACTGATTATCACATCAAAACTCCCTAACTCTACTGGTATCAAGTCAATCTTAAATGTTTCGCTAACCAGTTTAATTTCTCGATTCCGACATATATTATCTGCTGAAATTAATTTACCGTTTGCTAATTCGAGTAAAAATTTACTATCCAAAGGCGTCAATGGACAACTTAATTTAGCACAAAAATCTCTACTCATATAGCTTCTATCCGCACCCGAATCAAATAAAACGTAAGCAGATTTATTGTCAATAAGAAACGTACCCGTAACAAGCTCCGGGTCTTCCTGTGCCTCTGCTGCATTAATATTGAAAACTCTTCCGCGGCCTTGTCCATTCGTGTTCTCCTGGTTCGGGCAATTTCTAATAATGTGGCCCGATTTTCCACATTTATAACAAACTACATTGGCATAACTTGCTCTGACACAACTTGCTCCACCATTACTCGTTCCAACACCATTTGTTCCTTTCGTTCTGTTAACCCCTGGTCCGTAGACCTCACACTTCACCGCGCTATGACCATTTCTTTTACACTTGTTGCAAAATTTGGTGCAGAACCCCGAGTGGTACTTTTCACACCTTTGGCATAGCTGCTTCTGATTGTTGTTGTTGTTGTGGTTATTATTATTATTGGGATGATTGTTGTAGTTGCTATTATTGTTGTTGTCATTGTTGTTGGGCCGTTTTTTGTAGTTGCGATTGATGTTGCGATTGTTGGGATAGTTGTTGCGATTATTGCTGTAATTGCTGTTGTTGTTGTATTGGTGATTCTTATCACCGTTTTCCTCCCACTTTCTTTTGACTTGCTTCACATTGCCCTCTTCAGCAGTCTGTTCTTTAATTCTTTCTTCAATCTGGTTCACTAGTTTGTGAGCCATTCTACATGCCTTTTGTATGGAGGCAGGCTCGTGTGAACTTATATCTTTTTGGATTCTTTCCGGTAATCTTTTCACAAATGCGTCGATCTTCTCTTCCTCATCTTCGAATGCTCCCGGTCCCAATAGGCACAATTCTGTGAATCGTCTTTCGTACGTGGTAATATCAAATCTTTGGGTTCGTAACCCTCTAAGTTCTGTCTTGAGCTTATTGACCTCGGTTCTGGGACGGTACTTCTCCTTCATCAAGTGCTTGAATGCTGACCACGGTAGTGCGTAAGCATCATCTTGTCCCACTTGCTCTTGATAGGTATTCCACCATGTTAACGCAGAACCTGTGAAGGTATGCGTAGTGTACTTCACTTTGTCCTCTTCAGTACACTTACTTATGGCAAACACCGATTCGACCTTCTCGGTCCACCGTTTCAATCCGATCGGTCCTTCGGTTTCATCAAATTTCAAAGGTTTGCAGGCAGTGAATTCTTTGTAGGTGCATCCTACACGATTTCCTGTACTGCTAGATCCAAGGTTATTGTTGGTATGTAGCGCAGCCTGTACTGTGGCTATGTTTGAAGCAAGAAAGGCACGAAATTCCTCTTCGCTCATATTCAAGGTTTGTCGAGTAGTCGGTGCCATTTCCTTCAAAATAGTCAAATGAAACGAGTTAATCATATAGAATATCAAGAGTAGTCAATAGTATTTCGTAGCGTAATATGAACTTATTTATAAAAGCTCTTTCTTCATATTAGCGTTTTATACTCTTTAATTCGGGTAGTACCTACCCGTTAAGTTCATACTTAGTAGCTAACATACTATTTCAACTACTACAATTCTATATGAAAAACTAATTACAAAAAAAAAAAAAAAAAAAAATCTCATATTCAAGCCTTTATACAATAACTTGCAAACTTTCAATACCGCTATTTTACATATAGTATGAAATATAGCACATAAAACTTTGATACAAAGTAGTTGCGAAGATAATTCTAGTTAATAAATAAGGCGTTCAGCAAAGGCAATAAAGACACGTAATTCATACGTCCAGAAACAAGTCATGCATTCTGGTTTTACTAATACCACTTCCCATCCTTGGTTTTGTGGAACATAACCGTTGTGACCGATAGTAAGACAATGTGTTGTAACGTCGTCAAAAGGATGAAGGTTACGTAATGACCAACAGTCTCGTAATAACCTAAAAACCTCATTTCTTACCCCAATTACCGACTCCGTCACTTGTGGGAACGTTTTGTTTAATAGTTGTAGCCCGTTGTTCTTGCTCTCACTTTGGTGAGAAGCGAACATTACTAACCCGTAAGCATAACATGCTTCTTTATGTTGCATGTTAGCCGCTTTTTCTAAATCATGAAGTCCTATATTTGGATATATTTAGTCAAAATAATTTCTTAACCCGTTGCGTAAAATAGCATTTGGATTCTCCGCAATATATGCGTCAAAGTAAACACATCGTAACTTATGGATTTCCCAATGTGATATCCCCCATCTTTCGAACGAAAGCCTTTTATAAACCAAGGCATTGTTGGAACGTTCTTCGAATGTCTTACAAACTGATCTCGCCTTAAATAGTTGTGCCGAGGAATTCTGACCGACTCTAGACAAGATTTCATCAATCATGTCTCTGGGTAGGTCTCTTAAAATATTGGGTTGTCTATCCATTTTGTGTTTTTAAACTGTAAAATAGACAAGAGTTAGATTCATAAAAAAAATACTTATTAATACAAGCAATTTTTACATATATCATAAAGCATAAGCACACTATATTACATATATTACACCACACGAATACAACTATCTTATTCCGACTCGCTCGTTTCTCCTTCTTCGGTTTTGGTTCGTTTTGCCAAGTTTCTAGGGATATATGATGTTCCCCTAATACGAGCCGTCGTTTTCCACATTGGTTTAGAAAAACCTGGTAGTTTAGAGGTTCCCGGGTTATTGTTACAACTTAAGAAATACAGGTGTTGACGATACATATAAAGTTCATCGGGTTTGGAATCAAATTTCTCTATTTTTATGCCCTTTCCATTATTGTTCTCTTTTGCCTTATTAAATTGTGTTGGGGTAATTTTTATAACATCATCGGAATCCTTGTCGGAATCCGATTCATCGGAGAATTGGTAATCCTCCTAATACTTTGCTTCCTTGGCGGAAACACCATTGACCATAATTAACTTTGGTCGGTTGGTTGAGGATTTTCTTCTACTTAACCGTTTTATTATTTCCCCCACTGGTTCTATTTCTTCTTCCGGTTCCGACTCGGAGGAGGAACCGGAGGAGGAAATAGAACCGGTGGGGGAAATAATAAAACGGTTAAGTAAAAGAAAATACTCAACCAACCGACCAAGGTTAATTATGGTCAATGGTGTTTCCGCCAAGGAAGCAAAATATTGGGAGGATTACCAATTCTCCGATGAATCGGATTCCGACGAGAATTCCGATGATGTTATAGAAATTACCCCAACTGAATTTAAAAAGGCAAAAGAAAATAATAAGAGAAAGGGCATAAAAATAGAGAAATCTAATTCCAACCCCGATGAACTTTATATGTATCGTCAACCCCCGAAGCCCTTAAGTTGTAACAATGACCCGGGAACCTCTAAACCACCAGGTTTTTCTAAACCGTTGTGGAAAACGACAGCTCGTATTAGGGGAACATCATATATCCCTAGAAACTTGGCAAAACGAACCAAAACTGAAGAAGAAGAAACGAGCGAGTCGGAATAAGATAGTTGTATTCGTGTGGTGTAATATATGTAATATAGTGTGCTTATGCTTTATGATATATGTAAAAATTGCTTGTATTAATATGTATTTTTTTTTATGAATCTAACTCTTGTCTATTTTACATTATAAAAACACAAAATGGATAGACAACCCAATATTTTAAGAGACCTACCCGGAGACATGATTGATGAAATCTTGTCTAGAGTCGGTCAGAATTCTTCGGCACAACTATTTACGGCGAAATCAGTTTGTAAGACATTCGAAGAACGTTTCAAGAATGTCTTGGTTTATAAGAGACTTTCGTTTGAAATATGGGGGATATCACATTGGGAAACCCATAAGTTACGATGTGTTTACTTTGACGCATATATTGCGGGGAACCCAAATGCTATTTTACGCAACGGGTTAAGAAATTATTTTGACTCAATGTATCCGAATATAGGACTTCATGATTTAGAAAAAGCGGCTAACATGCAACATAAAGAAGCATGCTATGCTTACGGGTTAGTAATGTTCGCTTCTCACCAAAGTGAGAAAAAGAACATCGGGCTACAACTATTAAACAAAACGTTCCCACAAGTGACGGAGTCGGTAATTGGGGTAAGAAATGAGGTTTTTAGGTTATTACGAGACTGTTGGTCATTACGTAACCCTCGTCCCTTTGACAACGTTACAACACGCTGTCTTATCAACGGCCATAACGGTTATGTTCCACAAGACCAAGGATGGGAAGTAGTCATAGTAAAACCAGAATGCATGACTTGTTTCTGGACGTATGAATTACGTGTCTTTATTGCCTTTGCTGAATGACTTGTGTACTAGCTAGAATTATCTTCACAACTATCTTGTATCAAAGTTATTGTGTGCTATATTTCATGCTTTATGTAAAATAAGCGGTATTGTAAGTTTGTAAAATATTGTATAAAAGTTTGAACGCGAAATATTATTATAATCAGTTTTTCATATAGAATTGTAGTAGTTGAATTGTATATTAGCTACTAAGTATGAATTTAACGGGTAGGTACTACCCGAATTTAAACTTATAAAACGCTAATATGAAGAAAAAGCTTTTATAAATGAGTTCATATTATGCTACGAAATACTATTAACTACTCTTAATATTCTGTATGATTAAGTTGTTCCATTTGACTATTTTGAAGGAAATGGCACCGACTACTCGACACACCGTGAATATGAATGAAGAGGAATTCCGTACTTTTTAGCTTCAAACATAGCCGCAGTACAGGCTGCGCTACATACCAACAATAACCTTGGATCTAGCAGTACAGGAAATCGTGTAGGATGCACCTACAAAGAATTCACTGCCTGCAAACCTTTGGAATTTGATGGAACCGAAGGACCGATCGGATTGAAACGGTGGATCGAGAAGGTCGAATCGGTGTTTGCCATAAGTAAGTGTACTGAAGAGGACAAAGTGAAGTACGCTACGCATACCTTCACAGGTTCTGCGTTAACATGGTGTAATACCTATCTAGAGCAAGTGGGACAAGATGATGCGTACGCACTACCGTGGTCAGCATTCAAGCACTTGATGAACGAGAAGTACCGTCCCAGAACCGAGGTCAATAAGCTCAAGACAGAACTTAGAGGGTTACGAACCCAAGGATTTGATATTACCACGTACGAAAGATGATTCACAGAATTATGCCTATTGTGTCCGGGAGCGTTCGAAGATGAGGAAGAGAAGATCGACGCGTTTGTGAAAGGATTACCAGAAAGAATCCAAGAAAATATAAGTTCACACGAGCCCGCCTCCATACAACAGGCATGTAGAATGGCTCACAAACTAGTGAACCAGATTGAGGAAAGAATTAAAGAACAGACGGCTGAAGAGGCCAATGTGAAGCAAGTCAAAAGAAAGTGGGAGGAAAACGGTGATAAGAATCACCAATACAACAACAACAGCAATTACAATAATAATCGCAACAATTATCCCAACAATCGCAACATCAATCGCAACTACAACAAACGGCCCAACAACAACAACAACAACAACAACAACTACAACAATCATCCCAACAACAATAACAACCGCAACAACAACAACAATCAGAAGCAGCTATGCCAAAGGTGTGAAAAGTATCACTCGGGGTTCTGCACCAAATTTTGCAACAAGTGTAAAAGAAATGGTCATAGCGCGGCGAAGTGTGAGGTCTACGGACCAGGGGTTAACAGAACGAAAGGAACAAATGGTGTCGGAACGAGTAATGGCGGAGCAAGTAGTGTCGGAGAAAGTTATGCCAATGTAGTTTGTTATAAATGTGGAAAACCGGGCCACATTATTAGAAATTGCCCGAACCAGGAGAACACGAATGGACAAGGCCGCGGAAGAGTTTTCAATATTAATGCAGCAGAGGCACAGGAAGACCCGGAGCTTGTTACGGGTACGTTTCTTATTGACAATAAATCTTCTTACGTTTTATTTGATTCGGGTGCGGATAGAAGCTATATGAGTAGAGATTTTTGTGCTAAATTAAGTTGTCCATTGACGCCGTTGGATAGTAAATTTTTACTCGAATTAGCAAACGGTAAATTAATTTCAGTAGATAATATATGCCGGAATCGAGAAATTAAACTGGGTAGCGAAATATTTAAGATTGATTTGATACCAGTAGAGTTAGGGAGTTTTGATGTAATAGTTGGCATGGACTGGCTGAAGAAGGTGAAAGCAAAGATCGTATGTTATAAAAATGCAATTCGCATTGTATGAGAAGAAGGAGAACCCTTAATGGTGTACGGAGAAAAGGGCAACATGAAGCTACATCTTATTAGTAATTTGAAGGCACAAAAACTAATAAGAAAAGGTTGCTATGCTGTTCTAACACACGTCGAGAAAGTACAAACTGAAGAAAAGAGCATCAATGATATTCCCGTCGCAAAAGAATTTCCCGATGTATTTCCAAAAGAATTACCGGGACTACCTCCACATCGATCTGTTGAATTTCAAATAGATCTTGTACCAGGAGCTGCACCAATAGCTCGTGCTCCTTATAGACTCGCACCCAGCGAGATGAAAGAACTGCAAAGCTAACTGCAAGAACTATTAGAACGTGGTTTCATTCGACCAAGCACATCACCATGGGGAGCTCCTGTTTTGTTTGTCAAGAAGAAGGATGGTACATTTAGGTTGTGTATTGACTACAGAGAGTTGAACAAACTTACCATCAAAAACCGTTATCCACTGCCTAGAATTGACGACTTATTTGATCAACTACAAGGCTCGTCGATTTATTCGAAAATCGATTTACGTTCGGGATATCATCAAATGCGAGTAAAGGAGGATGATATTCCAAAAACTGCTTTTAGGACGCGTTATGGTCATTACGAGTTTATGGTTATGCCGTTTGGATTGACTAACGGACTGTGATGACCCGGGAATTTCTGACCAAATATTAAACTTGATCTTTATTGATTTCGACACGATAAGCAAAGTCTGTAATATTGTGTTTATATAATCAATTACCTTTTGACTATTCCCGACGATTCACGAACAACTATATATAAATAGATACATATACATTAATTTGAAAATATTATTTGAAATAATATATGAGTTAATTGTTAAAAATAAATATGAAAAATAATATGTGATGTAATGTAAACTATTATTATAAAAAAAAATAGATATATATTTATATATATAAATGTATATAAATATTACTTGTAAATATATAAATTATATTAAATTCAATGGTTTAAAGATATATAATATATTTATTTAGTAGTTAAACTTGCTATTTAAAACTCTTTATATATAGAAAGAGAATATATTAAAAATGAACGATTTCGAGCTTAATTAGTAAACGTCAGTAACACTCGGTTGACGTTTTGTTAGTTTTAAATTAGATATAGTACATGTTCATGAGGGATTGAAATAAAAGTTGAACTGTAAATTGATTTCAAAGATCTTAGATTTGTTAAATATATTTTTACCTTTTTAAGTTTGAATATTAGTACTCCGTACATATAAATTGGAACAAAAAATAAATATTTATCGAACCTTTTTGATCAGGTTTCAAACAGTTAATGAGTGAAATAATTAAATACATTTAATCTAAAAATTTGAAATTTTTTTAGGAACGCTTTTATATATTAACTGTTTAGCATTAGACACGATAGTACACCATTTGAAAAACGTCGGTAGGAAGAGAACAATAATTATGGCTGCTAACTGTTTAATTGTTGACTTATATTACATGTTACTGTGCTTATGATTGAATCCATGATTTGTTTTCTTATCAAACAACTTACATCATAGATATAGATATATAAATAATATATATCACTTATTATCACATATACGTACGAGATATATATCTATCACCAATCTATTTCTTCTTCTTCAGTGTAAACCACACCCACATAATCACTTGTGATCACCACCACTAAAATAAACCACGACACCTTGACCACCCAAGAACCACCACCATCGACTCAATCACCCACGCACCTTTCACCATTTATTTTTCTTCAACTCATCGCCACCTCCCATCTTCGTGACCACAAACACAAATCACCACCCCACTTTAATCACACACATACACTTGTTAAACATGAATTACTACAACATCTTGAAGCACTTATCTTCTCTAAATCTTCAGTCGTCTTCAATAAATCACGATTACCACACTTCTCCACCACCTCACCCACGATCATCACAATCATCGATCACCTTCACTACCGGATAATCACCATCATTACCATTTCTTTATTTCCCTTCCTGCTGCAGTAGTAACAACCGTCGCCACTTCACGTGAACCACAACCGTCATCTTTCACCATGAACAAATATTTCTTATGTTATTGTTTTCGGTTTGTGACCCAAGAACTCAAATCAAAGAGGTGTGATATTCTTTTCCATTGACAACCAGGATCACCACCCTGGTAAAACACCGTCATCTATTTGTATCTATTTTATTCAAACCATTTAATATTTTTGTTTCCTTTCATCGAACAACTAACCACCACCCTCAACATTTTTTTTCTTCTTTCCTTCTGTACTTCCTCCCGTTCGTACTGTTCTAATGCAGTGCATAATTGTTTTAAGTAAACAATGATGTTATTAAAGGAGTGATGGGGACAGAGTCATTAAAAAATGGAGACAGCGATTTGCTTTATTTGTTGATAATGGGGGTGGGACAACATATATTAAATATTACACCCACAATCATATTACATTTTAGTCGATACTTGTTGTCCATGTGCGAACATGATGGTGTTATTAAGTTAGTATTAAACAATAAAGTGGTGTTAGGGATGATTGGAATACAAGAATGAGGTGTACGGTGATATGAAGTTGTGTGAACAAAAGAGACGATGATTAGTTATGCCATGAAATCGAATGTTGTTGTTAATAAACTGACGCGTTTATATTTCTACTTCCATTCATTAACGACGATGACGACGATCTTAAAATGGTGTTGATAACCGAGAAGGATGTTTCGAAGTATGATAATTATATTGATTGTAACGTGATATCATTTGATGATGATGATGTCGATAGCTGATGATAGTGATGATAGATAATTTAGGATAAATAAAAATTTAAAAACCCTACTCTATCAGATAAGTAAAATTGGTAGAGTGGTTAGGAGAGGTGTTGAGTTATCAGGAGGTCGCGAGATCGATACCAGGCGTGGGCATATATTTTTTTGAATATAACATAGTCCTTCTTGGGCTGTTAACAGATTTAGTAAAAAAAAAAAATTAATAAATAAAAGCATTTGGGCCAAATTTGATTATTTGTTGTTGGGCCGTAAATGGCACTTGGGCCGACAGAGGAAAACAAGAAGAAACGGGTTAAATTGATTGTAGTTACGATTTAAAACAGAAACACGAGTTTGGCAGAGTGGTTTGGGTGTTAGCGGTTTAACGAGAAGTCGGGAGTTCGAGCCCCGTCGTGCGCTATTCTTTTTAGAAAAGTTTTCAAAGGGTATACACACTTATAATCTCATTTTCATTAATATTATAATTATAATTATAATTATTATTATTATTATTATTATTATTATTATTATTATTATTATTATTATTATTATGGTATTATTATTGTTAGTATCATTATTATAAATAACATTATTATTATCAACATTAGTATTATTACTACTCATTATTAATATTAGACATTATTAACGATTTTGTTGTAAAAATAAAATAATATCATTATTATTATTATTAAAGATTATCATTATCATTCTTATTATTAGTATTATCATTATTAATAAAGTTATCCTTATCATTATTAGCAAATTAGTGTTAACAAAATTATCATTTTAATAAATAAATATTTTAACATTAAACATACTTAGAACATATGACAAACTAATAATATTTCTTAAATATACTACTAAGCATATATATATATAAATATATAGATATATCAATACAACTAAGTACATAGATATTAATAATGCAAAATAAATAAATATAACATACAATTTAAGATGTAATATAGGTATACGTTTTTGAATTGAATTTAGCATAAAATCTATAAAATTGCAAATATACAAATAATATATATATTAATAAATGAAATTTTGTGAATTCCATTGTATGTTTTAATAGATATATAAATGATATAGGTTTGTGAATCCGAGGCCAACCCTGCATTGTTCAGTTTATCTAACGTTGTCATATGTATTTTTACTACAAAATACATTAGGTGAGTTTCATTTGCCTTTTTCCTCTTTTACTCTTTATATTTTTGGGCTGAGAATACATGCGCAACTTTTTATAACTGTTTTACGAAATAGACACAAGTAATCGAAACTACATTATATGGTTGAATGATCGAAATCGAATATGCCCCTTTATAGTCTGGTAATCTAAGAATTAGGGAACAGACACCCTAATTGACGCGAATCCTAAAGATAGATCTATCGGGCCCAACAAGCCCCGTCCAAAGTACCGGATGCTTTAGTACTTCGAAATTTATATCATGTCCGAAGGAGGATCCCGGAATGATGGGGATATTCTTATATGCATATTGTTAATGTCGGTTACCAGGTGTTCAATCCATATGAATGATATTTTTGTCTCTATGCATGGGACGTTTATTTATGAGAATTTGGAATATGAAATCTTGTGGTCTATTAAAATATTGAAATGATTATTTATGTTAAACTAATGAACTCACCAACCTTTTGGTTGACACTTTAAAGCATGTTTATTCTCAGGTACGAAAGAAATCTTCTGCTGTGCATTTGCTCATTTTAAAGATATTACTTGGAGTCATTCATGACATATTTCAAAATACGTTGCATTCGAGTCGTTGAGTTCATCAAGATTATTATTAAGTCAATTATAGTTAGATATATTATAAAATGGTATGCATGACGTCAACTTCCGATGTAATGAAAGATTATCTTTTCAAAAACGAATGCAATGTTTGTAAAATGTATCATATAGAGGTCAAGTACCTCGTAATGTAATCAACTGTTGTGAATCATTTATAATCGATATGGACTTCGTCCGGATGGATTAAGACGGGTCTCGACAGTTGGTATCAGAGCGGTGGTCTTAGCGAACCGGGTCTTGCATTAGTGTGTCTAACTGATAGTCGTTAGGATGCATTAGTGAGTCTGGACTTCGACCGTGTCTGCATGTCAAAAGTTTTGCTTATCATTTCGTGTCGAAAATTACCTGCTTATCATTCTTAGAGAATCACTTGCTTATCATCCTTAGTCTAGACACATCTTATTGCATTGATTGCAAGATTAGTGTATAGACAAAATTCATATCTTAGCATATCTACTAATTCATATCTTAGCGTATCTGTTATTGTAAACCTTGCCTGACATTTTCTGTAGATTCCTCCGTAACTTATGGGATTTTAGTATTATATATGCATATGTAAATTATGTATTGCAGGGTACTAATCTACATCCTATAATCTATTTCTTATCAAAAATCCTTCATCTGATCGTACGAGATGAATCCCTCAACCAGTTCGAGTCCCTCAGATTTCGATAGCTATTCCGATAGTTATTCCGATAGCTATTCCGATATGGATATTCACCTAAACTCCGAAAGCGGGGTCACCATAATGAATCAATCAATCAGCCATCCCCAATTCATCTGATGCATTCGTAGTCGACTTAAGCAATGGAGACGCGAAGAAGGCGATCCCTTCCACCAACCGAATTCACCTCTTGACAATGAACCTGAAGCGTTTACCGGCGAACCTGTTCGAGACACCATTTTTAGTCTCATTTCCAGGGTAACTCGACAATATTATATTCTTTCCACAATTCTGAACCTTATTCATCCGCTCGTTCCGACCGACAATCATCCTGGAGTAATAAGTCAACAAACTTCGCGCTCGAATAATCAATTCAGAGAATATGGTGCAAAATGCACCAGCTTCAGCAACATCACCGGCACCAACAGTACAATCAATAACAGCACCAGTACCATCAACAATCTATGTTTCAATATCATCATCTGTACTTTGAGTATGATCTTCGTTCTACGTATCGTTCTACCTCATTTATCTTCGTTCAACATGGCGAATACGTAATCTCTAAAGTTTTAGAGATTATTTATTCTAGTTCCAACCGAAAAGTAAATGAGTTTAATATCATATTAACTCATTAAATTCATGATTACTTCTGAAGAAAATATATATGTAAGTATATTTTCATAAAGATTGTAATTAAAATTCTTTTGTACAAACTAATAATGGTGAAAATATTTTAACGGGTAGGTAATACCCGAGGAATATTTAAATTTCACATTAATAAGTTACACTGTACATTCTTCAAATCTGATTCAACAGTCATTTACTATTCTACTTACATCCACCGATATACGTATCCGTTCACCACAGAATAACTATTTTCATTCAATTTCATACTTGAATTTTAATCTATCAGAATCCAACAAGTGGCATAATGAAGAATTAATGGACACAATAAAAAAATTGATTAGAAACAGATTAATTAACAATATGAAATTCTATTAAGAATCCACGCTAACAAAATCCTAGATAACTGTTAATTCCGTATTACCATTTAATTATCGCAATTTATTTATCGCAGCTTATTTATCGCAATTTATATTCTCGCAATTTTATTTATCGTCATTTAATTTCTGTTATTTACTTTACGCACTTTATTATTCGTCATTTAAATTTCTGTTATTTATTTTTACGCACTTTAAATATCGGGACATGTATACAAGGTTTTGACATATCATATTGACGCATCTATATATATTATTTGGAATAACCATAGACACTCTATATGCAGTAATGATCGAGTTCTCTATACAGGGTTGAGGTTGATTCTACAATAATATATATAGTTTGAGTTGTGATCGAGTCTGAGACGTATACGGGTCACGACACGTATTAATTAATTCGAATATTATATATTAAACTATATATGAATTATTGGACTGTCAACTGTGGACTATCGACTGTGGACTAATAATATTGGACAATTAAAATGAATTAAAATATTGGTTATAACATATGAAACTAAAAAAAAAAAAAAAAAAAAAATTCTTCAAGTTGCCACTTGATTTCATCTTAAACCTCAATTATATCTTGACGATTACAATCTGCGTTAAAACCTTTCATGATTCTTGAAAATGCCTCAATCGAAAGGATGAATCAACTGCACTTCATCTACGGAAGAGAAGATCGATGCATATAGTTATGCACTTGAAAAACTCTCGGAAACTAAGTAAACGTTTAACACATAACTGTGCTAATTTCTTTAGTGTTATTATTACCCAAAATAACCTTGCAGTTCTTCTTCAAAATAGCCAATTTTGTCACAGCTCCAGCAAGACAACTTCGACTTTTCGTACGAAACAACCTTATTATAACGTTGATTTATACGCGTGCTCTTTTATTGTTACTAGGGAACCTTTCATATTCCACCATATTACCATCAGCGTTTAATCATCTAAAAACACAATTTTCCTGAAACCACCTCGGATTAATAACCGATGATTCAGATATCATAGCATTAAATGCAGAGGAAACAGAAAAATGGTAGATGGTCTAAACGGCCAAAAGTTTGATGATAAAGAAAGGAGTGTTAGGAACGCTTGATAGAAAATTGGGTATTGAAAAAAACAGATTGAGCTACCCATGAAGGAGACCAAGGACAAATACAAGGACCATACCCTATATTCAAAGAATCCAGATAATTCTGGATCCGTTGAAATCTTTAGAGGATATCTTGCTCCGAAGTTATGTTAAAATCTTACGGAAAATCTTTCTCCATCAACCATCGAACTTAGAAATTCCAAAATATCATCATCAATATCTTCGATATTTCTGAGGATATTTTCATAAATATTCTCATTCAAAATTATATACATCTTCGTGCTTCCCGTGTATCATTATATTAGAAACATTCAATAGAAAATTTTGTACCGAAAAGCAGATTATGCGAAACTATGAAGAAAACCATGGACAAATCATAAAGAATAAGTTTGACTTCAAAGAATCAAAATGATTCAATGTCTGCTAAAGTCTTTAGTGAATATCTTGCTCCTTACTGTAAACCCTTGCAGACAATAGTTCTATCATCCTCTGATCTTAGATATTCCGAGATATTATCGTATCTTTCATTATAAATATTCTCCATATTTTTGGAGATATTTTTGTAACTATTCTTATCTGAAATCATTAATCTCTCCGTGCTATCAGTATCATATCATATAGAAACTGTTAGTTTCTATATTCTGTAAACTTTCGAGCTTAAAATATGAATGTTGTTGAAGTAATGTTGGGTATTGATGCATGAGTTAGTATAATATAATGACACTTGATCAACGTGATTATATTACAGTAAGTCATGCTAAGTCTCTAATGGGATGTGATGATTCACAGATTATAATGTCATCACGTGCCATGTTACATAACTCTTTCATTCTACTTAAACTCTGAACATATCAAGAAAATGTATTCTTGATGGTTCTATCTTCCGTGATGTTGATAAATTTGAAAATCAAATCGTGCTATCATGTTCCTTCCTGCTTAGAACATTATAATCATTCGAAACTCCATACTTACGAATTCTGGACCATTATTCGCTTGACTTGAAGTCGGGAAGAGAAAACAAAAGAATAGAGCTTTAAAATATAAGAGAAAATATAAAGCCCAATAACAACACGAAAATTACAAACCGTGTATATCAATATTTATTGCAACATAAAGACACGGGAGAATTAAAAACACTATAACCCCAAGGGCAAAGTAGAAGAAAACAGATTCCTCCGGTGGAAGTTGGAAAAGGAGAATAATTGTTGTGATAGTAAGGATAAGGACAAGGACAAGGATCAGAACTGGATTAAGCATTTTCAGAATCTTTTGGATGTATGAAACAAGAAGGAAAGTATAGGAATGGTGAGAATAATGGAATGGAAGAGTTTAATTTATAATGGAAATATCAGACAGAGTAATCGAGGCAGATCACCGTATTTAATTATAGAGATCTTAATTTCCTTATTCGCCGAAGAATCAAATCTTTTAGATTTCGAAAATTTTCTTTAAATCTCTTGAATTCTGGAATTCATTCAGAACAACGTCAAAAGTTAAGACGCACCTTATTTTCTAAAATCAACCATGACTACGTCACCGGTTAAGTCGAATTTACATTTATTCATTTCACTCTTTTGTGATAGCTTCGTTCGTGCTTTTCAAATAATCGAATTATTTTATCCTTATTACTCAATGGTGATAAAATTTCAATTTCCAACTCATATGCATCATAAAAACATATTTATTGTTAGCAATGACCATCCCACTCAAATTTCGGGACGAAATTTCTTTAACGGGTAGGTACTGTGATGACCCGGGAATTTCTGACCAAATATTAAACTTGATCTTTATTGATTTCGACACGATAAGCAAAGTCTGTAATATTGTGTTTATATAATCAATTACCTTTTGACTATTCCCGACGATTCACGAACAACTATATATAAATAGATACATATACATTAATTTGAAAATATTATTTGAAATAATATATGAGTTAATTGTTAAAAATAAATATGAAAAATAATATGTGATGTAATGTAAACTATTATTATAAAAAAAAATAGATATATATTTATATATATATAAATGTATATAAATATTACTTGTAAATATATAAATTATATTAAATTCAATGGTTTAAAGATATATAATATATTTATTTAGTAGTTAAACTTGCTATTTAAAACTCTTTATATATAGAAAGAGAATATATTAAAAATGAACGATTTCGAGCTTAATTAGTAAACGTCAGTAACACTCGGTTGACGTTTTGTTAGTTTTAAATTAGATATAGTACATGTTCATGAGGGATTGAAATAAAAGTTGAACTGTAAATTGATTTCAAAGATCTTAGATTTGTTAAATATATTTTTACCTTTTTAAGTTTGAATATTAGTACTCCGTACATATAAATTGGAACAAAAAATAAATATTTATCGAACCTTTTTGATCAGGTTTCAAACAGTTAATGAGTGAAATAATTAAATACATTTAATCTAAAAATTTGAAATTTTTTTAGGAACGCTTTTATATATTAACTGTTTAGCATTAGACACGATAGTACACCATTTGAAAAACGTCGGTAGGAAGAGAACAATAATTATGGCTGCTAACTGTTTAATTGTTGACTTATATTACATGTTACTGTGCTTATGATTGAATCCATGATTTGTTTTCTTATCAAACAACTTACATCATAGATATAGATATATAAATAATATATATCACTTATTATCACATATACGTACGAGATATATATCTATCACCAATCTATTTCTTCTTCTTCAGTGTAAACCACACCCACATAATCACTTGTGATCACCACCACTAAAATAAACCACGACACCTTGACCACCCAAGAACCACCACCATCGACTCAATCACCCACGCACCTTTCACCATTTATTTTTCTTCAACTCATCGCCACCTCCCATCTTCGTGACCACAAACACAAATCACCACCCCACTTTAATCACATACATACACTTGTTAAACATGAATTACTACAACATCTTGAAGCACTTATCTTCTCTAAATCTTCAGTCGTCTTCAATAAATCACGATTACCACACTTCTCCACCACCTCACCCACGATCATCACAATCATCGATCACCTTCACTACCGGATAATCACCATCATTACCATTTCTTTATTTCCCTTCCTGCTGCAGTAGTAACAACCGTCGCCACTTCACGTGAACCACAACCGTCATCTTTCACCATGAACAAATATTTCTTATGTTATTGTTTTCGGTTTGTGACCCAAGAACTCAAATCAAAGAGGTGTGATATTCTTTTCCATTGACAACCAGGATCACCACCCTGGTAAAACACCGTCATCTATTTGTATCTATTTTATTCGAACCATTTAATATTTTTGTTTCCTTTCATCGAACAACTAACCACCACCCTCAACATTTTTTTTCTTCTTTCCTTCTGTACTTCCTCCCGTTCGTACTGTTCTAATGCAGTGCATAATTGTTTTAAGTAAACAATGATGTTATTAAAGGAGTGATGGGGACAGAGTCATTAAAAAATGGAGACAACGATTTGCTTTATTTGTTGATAATGGGGGTGGGACAACATATATTAAATATTACACCCACAATCATATTACATTTTAGTCGATACTTGTTGTCCATGTGCGAACATGATGGTGTTATTAAGTTAGTATTAAACAATAAAGTGGTGTTAGGGATGATTGGAATACAAGAATGAGGTGTACGGTCATATGAAGTTGTGTGAACAAAAGAGACGATGATTAGTTATGCCATGAAATCGAATGTTGTTGTTAATAAACTGACGCGTTTATATTTCTACTTCCATTCATTAACGACGATGACGACGATCTTAAAATGGTGTTGATAACCGAGAAGGATGTTTCGAAGTATGATAATTATATTGATTGTAACGTGATATCATTTGATGATGATGATGTCGATAGCTGATGATAGTGATGATAGATAATTTAGGATAAATAAAAATTTAAAAACCCTACTCTATCAGATAAGTAAAATTGGTAGAGTGGTTAGGAGAGGTGTTGAGTTATCAGGAGGTCGCGAGATCGATACCAGGCGTGGGCATATATTTTTTTGAATATAACATAGTCCTTCTTGGGCTGTTAACAGATTTAGTAAAAAAAAAAAAATAAATAAAAGCATTTGGACCAAATTTGATTATTTGTTGTTGGGCCGTAAATGGCACTTGGGCCGACAGAGGAAAACAAGAAGAAACGGGTTAAATTGATTGTAGTTACGATTTAAAACAGAAACACGAGTTTGGCAGAGTGGTTTGGGTGTTAGCGGTTTAACGAGAAGTCGGGAGTTCGAGCCCCGTCGTGCGCTATTCTTTTTAGAAAAGTTTTCAAAGGGTATACATACTTATAATCTCATTTTCATTAATATTATAATAATTATTATTATTATTATTATTATTATTATTATTATTATTATTATTATTATTATGGTATTATTATTGTTAGTATCATTATTATAAATAACATTATTATTATCAACATTAGTATTATTACTACTCATTATTAATATTAGACATTATTAACGATTTTGTTGTAAAAATAAAATAATATCATTATTATTATTATTATTAAAGATTATCATTATCATTCTTATTATTAGTATTATCATTATTAATAAAGTTATCCTTATCATTATTAGCAAATTAGTGTTAACAAAATTATCATTTTAATAAATAAATATTTTAACATTAAACATACTTAGAACATATGACAAACTAATAATATTTCTTAAATATACTACTAAGCATATATATATAAATATATAGATATATCAATACAACTAAGTACATAGATATTAATAATGCAAAATAAATAAATATAACATACAATTTAAGATGTAATATAGGTATACGTTTTTGAATTGAATTTAGCATAAAATCTATAAAATTGCAAATATACAAATAATATATATATTAATAAATGAAATTTTGTGAATTCCATTGTATGTTTTAATAGATATATAAATTATATAGGTTTGTGAATCCGAGGCCAACCCTGCATTGTTCAGTTTATCTAACGTTGTCATATGTATTTTTACTACAAAATACATTAGGTGAGTTTCATTTGCCTTTTTCCTCTTTTACTCTTTATATTTTTGGGCTGAGAATACATGCGCAACTTTTTATAACTGTTTTACGAAATAGACACAAGTAATCGAAACTACATTATATGGTTGAATGATCGAAATCAAATATGCCCCTTTATAGTCTGGTAATCTAAGAATTAGGGAACAGACACCCTAATTGACGCGAATCCTAAAGATAGATCTATCGGGCCCAACAAGCCCCGTCCAAAGTACCGGATGCTTTAGTACTTCGAAATTTATATCATGTCCGAAGGAGGATCCCGGAATGATGGGGATATTCTTATATGCATATTGTTAATGTCGGTTACCAGGTGTTCAATCCATATGAATGATATTTTTGTCTCTATGCATGGGACGTTTATTTATGAGAATTTGGAATATGAAATCTTGTGGTCTATTAAAATATTGAAATGATTATTTATGTTAAACTAATGAACTCACCAACCTTTTGGTTGACACTTTAAATCATGTTTATTCTCAGGTACGAAAGAAATCTTCCGCTGTGCATTTGCTCATTTTAAAGATATTACTTGGAGTCATTCATGACATATTTCAAAATACGTTGCATTCGAGTCGTTGAGTTCATCAAGATTATTATTAAGTCAATTATAGTTAGATATATTATAAAATGGTATGCATGACGTCAACTTCCGATGTAATGAAAGATTATCTTTTCAAAAACGAATGCAATGTTTGTAAAATGTATCATATAGAGGTCAAGCACCTCGTAATGTAATCAACTGTTGTGAATCATTTATAATCGATATGGACTTCGTCCGGATGGATTAAGACGGGTCTCGACACGGACCTTATGAACCGAGTGTGTGGGCCATATCTTGACAAGTTTGTCATTGTTTTCATCGATGACATACTTATTTACTCAAAGAATGATCAAGAGCACGAAGAACATTTGAGAAAAGTGCTAGAAGTATTGAGGAAAGAAAAACTGTACGCTAAGTTTTCAAAGTGTGCATTTTGGTTGGAAGAAGTTCAATTCCTCGGTTACATAGTGAACAAAGAAGGTATCCAGGTGGACCCGGCAAAGATCGAAACCGTTGAAAAGTGGGAAACCCCAAAAACTCCGAAGCATATGCGTCAATTTTTAGGATTGGCTGGTTACTACAGAAGATTCATCCAAGATTTCTCCAAAATAGCAAAACCCTTGACTGCATTAATGCATAAAGGGAAGAAATTTGAATGGAAGGATGAACAAGAGAAGGCGTTTCAATTATTGAAGAAAAAGCTAACTACGGCACCTATATTGTCATTGCCTGAAGGGAATGATGATTTTGTGATTTATTGTGACGCATCAAAGCAAGGTCTCGGTTGTGTATTAATGTAACGGACGAAGGTGATTTCTTATGCGTCTAGACAATTGAAGATTCACGAGCAAAATTATACGGTGCATGATTTGGAATTAGGCGCGGTTTTTTTTGCATTAAAGACTTGGAGGCACTACTTATATGGGGTCAAAAGTATTATATATACCGACCACAAAAGTCTTCCACACATATTTAATCAGAAACAACTGAATATGAGGCAGCGTAGGTGGATTGAATTGTTGAATGATTACGACTTTGAGATTCGTTACCACTCGGGGAAGGCAAATGTGGTAGCCAACACCTTGAGCAGAAAGGACAGAGAACCCATTCGAGTAAAATCTATGAATATAATGATTCACACTAACCTTACTACTCAAATAAAGGAGGCGCAACAAGGAGTTTTAAAAGAGGGAAATTTAAAGGATGAAATACCCAAAGGATCGGAGAAGCATCTTAATATTCGGGAAGACGGAACCCGGTATAGGGCTGAAAGAATTTGGGTACCAAAATTTGGAGATATGAGAGAAATGGTACTTAGAGAAGCTCATAAAACCAGATACTCAATACATCCTGGAAGGGGGAAGATGTACAAGGATCTTAAGAAACATTTTTGGTGGCTAGGTATGAAAGCCGATATTGCTAAATATGTAGGAGAATGTTTGACGTGTTCTAAGGTCAAAGCTGAACATCAGAAACCATCAGGTCTACTACAACAACCTGAAATCCCGGAATGGAAATGGGAAAACATTACCATGGATTTCATTACTAAATTGCCAAGGACTGCAAGTGGTTATGATACTATTTGGGTAATAGTTGATCGTCTCACCAAGTCAGCACACTTCCTGCCAATAAGAGAAGATGACAAGATAGAGAAGTTAGCACGACTGTATTTGAAGGAAGTCGTCTCCAGACATGGAATACCAATCTCTATTATCTCTGATAGGGATGGCAGATTTATTTCAAGATTCTGGCAGACATGACATTACAGCAAGCATTGGGAACTCGTCTAGACATGAGTACTGCCTATCATCCACAAACTGATGGGCAGAGCGAAAGGACGATACAAACGCTTAAAGACATGCTACGAGCTTGTGTTATTGATTTCGGAAACAGTTGGGATCGACATCTACCGTTAGCAGAATGTTCCTACAACAACAGCTACCATTCAAGCATTGAAATGGTGCCATTTGAAGCACTTTATGGTAGAAAGTGCAGGTCTCTGATTTGTTGGAGTGAAGTGGGGGATAGACAGATTACAGGTCCGGAGATAATACAAGAAACTACCGAGAAAATCATCCAAATTCAACAAAGATTGAAAACCGACCAGAGTCGACAAAAGAGCTACGCGGACAGTAAAAGAAAAGATATAGAGTTTGAAATTGGAGAAATGGTCATGCTTAAGGTTTCACCTTGGAAAGGCGTTGTTCGATTTGGTAAACGGGGGAAACTAAATCCAAGGTACATTGGACCATTCAAGATTATAGATCGTGTCGGACCAGTAGCTTACCAACTGGAGCTACCTCAACAACTCGCGGCTGTACATAACACTTTTCACGTCTCAAATTTGAAGAAATGTTTTGCTAAAGAAGATCTCACTATTCCGTTGGACGAAATCCAAATCAATGAAAAACTTCAATTCATTGAAGAACCCGTCGAAATAATGGATCGTGAGGTTAAGAGACTTAAACAAAACAAGATATCGATTGTTAAGGTTCAATGGAATGCTCGTAGAGGACCCGAGTTCACCTGGGAGCGTGAAGATCAGATAAAGAAGAAATACCCGCATTTATTTCCAGAAGATACGTCAACACCTCCAACTGCTTAAAATTTCGGGACGAAATTTATTTAACGGGTAGGTACTTTAGTGACCCGAACTTTTCCATGTTTATATATATATTAAATGAAATTGTTATTTACATGATTAAGTGTTTCCAACATGTTAAGCAATCAAACTTGTTAAGACTTGATTAATTGAAATAGGTTTCATATAGACAATTGACCACCCAAGTTGACCGGTGGTTCACGAACGTTAAAACTTGTAAAAACTATACGATGACATATATATGGTTATATATATAGTTAACATGATTTTATTATAAGTATGTATCTCATTAGGTATTTTAACAATGAGTTATATACATAAAAAATGAGACTATTAATTTAAGAAACTCGAAAACGATATATATAACGATTATCGTTATAACAACGTCTTACTAGGTACATATGAATCATATTAAGATATTGATACACTTGGTTAATTATGTTAAATGATAAGTAAATATATTATTAAGTGTATTAACAATGAAATACATATGTAAAAATAAGACTACTAACTTAATGATTTCGAAACGAGACATATATGTAACGATTATCGTTGTAACGACATTTAACTGTATATATATCATACTAAGATATATTATATATCATAATATCATGATAATATAACAATTTAACATCTCATTTGTTATAATAAACAATGGGTTAACAACATTCAACAAGATCGTTAACCTAAAGGTTTCAAAACAACATTTACATGTAATGACTAACGATGACTTAACGACTCAGTTAAATTGTATATACATGTAGTGTTTTAATATGTATTCATACACTTTTGAAAGAATTCAAGACACTTATCAAAATACTTCTACTTAACAAAAATGATTACAATTACATCCTCGTTCAGTTTCATCAACAATTCTACTCGTATGCACCCGTATTCATACTCGTACAATACACAGCTTTTAGATGTATGTACTATTGGTATATACACTTCAATGATCAGCTCTTAGCAGCCCATGTGAGTCACCTAACACATGTGGGAACCATCATTTGGCAACTAGCATGAAATATCTCATAAAATTACAAAAATATGAGTAATCATTCATGACTTATTTACATGAAAACAAAATTACATATCCTTTATATCTAATCCATACACCAACGACCAAAAACACCTACAAACACTTTCATTCTTCAATTTTTTTCATCTAATTGATCTCTCTCAAGTTCTATCTTCAAGTTCTAAGTGTTCTTCATAAATTCCAAAAGTTCTAGTTTCATAAAATCAAGAATACTTCCAAGATTGCAAGTTTACTTCCAAGTTTTCTAAATCCATTCCAAGTAATCATCCAAGATCAAGAAATCTTTGTTACTTACAGTAGGTTATCTTTCTAATACAAGGTAATAATCATATTCAAACTTTAATTCAATTTCTATAACTATAACAATCTTATTTCGAGTGGAAATCTTACTTGAAATTGTTTTCGTGTCATGATTCTGCTTCAAGAACTTTCAAGCCATCCAAGGATCCTTTGAAGCTAGACCTATTTTTCTCATTTCCAGTAGGTTTATCCAAGGAACTTGAGGTAGTAATGATGTTCATAACATCATTCAATTCATACATATAAAGCTATCTTATTCGAAGGTTTAAACTTGTAATCACTAGAACATAGTTTAGTTAATTCTAAACTTGTTCGCAAATAAAAGTTAATCCTTCTAACTTGACTTTTAAAATCAACTAAACACATGTTCTATATCT
Source organism: Rutidosis leptorrhynchoides (assembly GCF_046630445.1). NCBI lineage: Eukaryota > Viridiplantae > Streptophyta > Magnoliopsida > Asterales > Asteraceae > Rutidosis > Rutidosis leptorrhynchoides. The sequence continues at coordinate 571,465,666 of NC_092334.1, forward strand.
ATATGATATGCTAACTTAATGATTTAAAACCTGGAAACACGAAAAACACCGTAAAACCGGATTTACGCCGTCGTAGTAACACCGCGGGCTGTTTTGGGTTAGTTAATTAAAAACTATGATAAACTTTGATTTAAAAGTTGTTATTCTGGGAAAATTATTTTTATTATGAACATGAAACTATATCCAAAAATTATGGTTAAACTCAAAGTGAAAGTATGTTTTCTAAAATGGTCATCTAGACGTCGTTCTTTCGACTGAAATGACTACCTTTACAAAAATGACTTGTAACTTATTTTTCCGACTATAAACCTATACTTTTTATGTTTAGATTCATAAAATAGAGTTCAATATGAAACCATAGCAATTTGATTCACTCAAAACGAATTTAAAATGAAGAAGTTATGGGTAAAACAAGATTGGATAATTTTTCTCATTTTAGCTACGTGAAAATTGGTAACAAATCTATTCCAACTATAACTTAATCAACTTGTATTGTATATTATGTAATCTTGAGATACCATAGACACGTATACAATATTTCGACCTAACATGTCGACACATCTATATATATTTCGGAACAACCATAGACACTCTATATGTGAATGTTGGAGTTAGCTATACAGGGTTGAGGTTGATTCCAAAATATATATAGTTTGAGTTGTGATCAATACTGAGATACGTATACACTGGGTCATGGATTGATTCAAGATAATATTTATCGATTTATTTCTGTACATCTAACTGTGGACAACTAGTTGCAGGTTACTAACGAGGACAGCTGACTTAATAAACTTAAAACATCAAAATATATTAAAAGTGTTGTAAATATATTTTGAACATACTTTGATATATATGTATATATTTTTATAGGTTCGTGAATCAATCAGTGGCCAAGTCTTACTTCCCGACCAAGTAAAAATCTGTGAAAGTGAGTTATAGTCCCACTTTTAAAATCTAATATTTTTGGGATGAGAATACATGCAGGTTTTATAAATGATTTACAAAATAGACACAAGTACGTGAAACTACATTCTATGGTTGAATTATCGAAATCGAATATGCCCCTTTTTATTAAGTCTGGTAATCTAAGAATTAGGGAACAGACACCCTAATTGACGCGAATCCTAAAGATAGATCTATTGGGTCTAACAAACCCCATCCAAAGTACCGGATGCTTTAGTACTTCGAAATTTATATCATATCCGAAGGGTGTCCCGGAATGATGGGGATATTCTTATATTTGCATCTTGTTAATGCCGGTTACCAGGTGTTCACCATATGAATGATTTTTATCTCTATGTATGGGATGTGTATTGAAATATGAAATCTTGTGGTCTATTGTTACGATTTGATATATATAGGTTAAACCTATAACTCACCAACATTTTTGTTGACGTTTAAAGCATGTTTATTCTCAGGTGAATACTAAGAGCTTCCGCTGTTGCATACTAAAATAAGGACAAGATTTGGAGTCCATGTTTGTATGATATTGTGTAAAAACTGCATTCAAGAAACTGATTTCGATGTAACATATTTGTATTGTAAAATATTATGTATTGGTGGTGTGTAAACAGGATATTTTAGATTATCATTATTTGATAATCTACGTAAAGCTTGTTAAACCTTTATTTATGAAATAAAGGTTATGGTTTGTTTTAAAAATGAATGCAGTCTTTGAAAAACGTCTCATATAGAGGTCAAAACCTCGCAACGAAATCAATTAATATGGAACGTTTTTAATCAATAAGAACGGGACATTTCATTATGTACAGCCGCGAGTTGTTGAGGCAACTCAAGTCGGTAAGCTACTGGTCCGACACGATCAATAATCTTGAATGGTCCGATATACTTTGGATTTAATTTCCCTCGTTTATCAAATCGAACAACGCCTTTCCAAGGTGCAACTTTGAGCATGACCATCTCTCCAATTTCAAATTCTATATCTTTTCTTTTAATGTCAGCGTAGCTCTTTTGTCGACTTTGGGCGGTTTTCAACCGTTGTTGAATTTGGATGATCTTCTCGGTAGTTTCTTGTATTATCTCCGGACCCGTAATCTGTGTATCCCCCACTTCACTCCAACAAATCGGAGACCTGCACTTTCTACCATAAAGTGCTTCAAACGGCGCCATCTCAATGCTTGAATGGTAGCTGTTGTTGTAGGAAAATTCTGCTAACGGTAGATGTCGATCCCAACTGTTTCCAAAATCAATAACACATGCTCGTAGCATGTCTTCAAGCGTTTGTATCATCCTTTCGCTATGCCCATCAGTTTGTGGATGATAGGTAGTACTCATGTCTATACGAGTTCCTAATGCTTGCTGTAATGTCTGCCAGAATCTTGAAATAAATCTGCCATCCCTATCAGAGATAATAGAGATTTGTATTCCATGTCTGGAGACGACTTCCTTCAAATACAGTCGTGCTAACTTCTCCATCTTGTCATCTTCTCTTATTGGTAGGAAGTGTGCTGATTTGGTGAGACGATCAACTATTACCCAAATAGTATCAAAACCACTTACAGTCCTTGGCAATTTAGTGATGAAATCCATGGTAATGTTTTCCCATTTCCATTCCGGAATTTCGGGTTGTTGAAGTAGACCTGATGGTTTTCTGATGCTCAGCTTTGACCTTAAAACACGTCAAACATTCTCCTACGTATTTAGCAACATCGGCTTTCATACCCGGCCACCAAAAATGTTTCTTGAGATCCTTGTACATCTTCCCCGTTCCAGGATGTATTGAGTATCTGGTTTTATGAGCTTCTCTAAGTACCATTTCTCTCATATCTCCAAATTTTGGTACCCAAATCCTTTCAGCCCTATACCGGGTTCCGTCTTCCAGAATATTAAGATGCTTCTCCGATCCTTTGGGTATTTCATCCTTTAAATTTCCCTCTTTTAAAACTCCTTGTTGCGCCTCCTTTATTTGAGTAGTAAGGTTATTGTGAATCATTATATTCATAGATTTTACTCGAATGGGTTCTCTGTCCTTCCTGCTCAAGGCGTCGGCTACCACATTTGCCTTCCCCGGGTGGTAACGAATCTCAAAGTCGTAATCATTCAACAATTCAATCCACCTACACTGCCTCATATTCAGTTGTTTCTGATTAAATATGTGTTGAAGACTTTTGTGGTCGGTATATATAATACTTTTGACCCCATATAAGTAGTGCCTCCAAGTCTTTAATGCAAAAACAACCGCGCCTAATTCTAAATCATGCGTCGTATAATTTTGTTCGTGAATCTTCAATTGTCTAGACGCATAAGCAATCACCTTCGTTCGTTACATTAATACACAACCGAGACCTTGCTTTGATGTGTCACAATATATCACAAAATCATCATTCCCTTCAGGCAATGACAATATAGGTGCCGTAGTTAGCTTTTTCTTCAATAACTGAAACGCTTTCTCTTGTTCATCCTTCCATTCAAATTTCTTCCCTTTATGCGTTAATGCAGTCAAGGGTTTTGCTATTCTGGAAAAGTCTTGGATGAACCTTCTGTAGTAACCAGCTAGTCCTAAAAACTGGTGTATGTGTTTCGGAGTTTTCGGGGTTTCCCACTTTTCAACAGTTTCTATCTTTGCCGGATCCACCTTAATACCTTCTTTGTTCACTATGTGACCGAGGAATTGAACTTCTTCCAACCAAAATGCACACTTTGAAAACTTAGCGTACAATTCTTCTTTCCTCAATACTTCTAACACCTTTCTCAAATGTTCACCGTGTTCTTGGTCATTCTTTGAGTAAATAAGTATGTCATCAATGAAAACAATGACAAACTTGTCAAGGTATGGTCCACACACTCGGTTCATAAGGTCCATGAACACAGCTGGTGCATTAGTTAAACCAAACGGCATGACCATAAACTCGTAATGACCGTAACATATTCTGAAAGCAGTCTTTGGAATATCATCTTCTTTCACCCGCATTTGATGATACCCGGAACGTAAGTCAATCTTTGAATAAACAGACGAGCCTTGTAGTTGATCAAATAAGTCGTCGATTCTCAGTAGTGGGTAGCGGTTCTTGATGGTAAGCTTGTTCAACTCTCGATAGTCGATACACAACCTGAATGTACCATCTTTCTTCTTGACAAACAAAACAGGAGCTCCCCACGGTGATGTGCTTGGTCGAATGAAACCACGCTCTAAAAGTTCTTGTAATTGGCTTTGCAGTTCTTTCATCTCGCTGGGTGCGAGTCTGTAAGGAGCACGGGCTATTGGTACAGCTCCTGGTACAAGATCTATTTGAAATTCAACGGATCGATGTGGGGGTAATCCCGGTAATTCTTTCGGAAATACATCGGGAAATTCTTTTGCGACGGGAACATCATTGATGCTCTTTTCTTCAGTTTGTACTTTCTCGACGTGTGCTAGAACAGCATAGCAACCTTTTCTTATTAGTTTTTGTGCCTTCAAATTACTAATAAGATGTAGCTTCGTGTTGCCCTTTTCTCCGTACACCATTAAGGGTTTTCCTTTTTCTCGTATAATGCTAATTGCATTTTTGTAACAAAAGATCTCTGCTTTCACTTCTTTTAACCAGTCCATACCGATTATCACATCAAAACTCCCTAACTCTACTGGTATCAAGTCAATCTTAAATGTTTCGCTAACCAGTTTAATTTCTCGATTCTGACATATATTATCTGCTAAAATTAATTTACCATTTGCTAATTCGAGTAAAAATTTACTATCCAAAGGCGTCAATGGACAACTTAATTTAGCACAAAAATCTCTACTCATATAGCTTCTATCCGCACCCGAATCAAATAAAACGTAAGTAGATTTATTGTCAATAAGAAACGTACCCGTAACAAGCTCCGGGTCTTCCTGTGCCTCTGCTGCATTAATATTGAAAACTCTTCCGCGGCCTTTTCCATTCGTGTTTTCCTGGTTCGGGCAATTTCTAATAATGTGGCCCAATTTTCCACATTTATAACAATTTACATTGGCATAACTTGCTCCGACACAACTTGCTCCGCCATTACTCGTTCCGAAACCATTTGTTCCTTTCGTTCTGTTAACCCCTGGTCCGTAGACCTCACACTTCGCCGCGCTATGACCATTTCTTTTACACTTGTTGCAAATTTTGGTGCAGAACCCCGAGTGATACTTTTCACACCTTTGGCATAGCTGCTTCTGATTGTTGTTGTTGTTGTGGTTATTATTATTGTTGGGATGATTGTTGTAGTTGCTATTGTTGTTGTTGTTGGGCCGTTTGTTGTAGTTGCGATTGATGTTGCGATTGTTGGGATAGTTGTTGCGATTATTGCTGTAATTGCTGTTGTTGTTGTATTGGTGATTCTTATCACCGTTTTCCTCCCACATTCTTTTGACTTGCTTCACATTGGCCTCTTCAGCAGTCTGTTCTTTAATTCTTTCTTCAATCTGGTTCACTAGTTTGTGACCCATTCTACATGCCTGTTGTATGGAGGCGGGCTCGTGTGAACTTATATCTTCTTGGATTCTTTCCGGTAATCCTTTCACAAATGCGTCGATCTTCTCTTCCTCATCTTCGAATGCTCCCGGTCCCAATAGGCACAATTTTGTGAATCGTCTTTCGTACGTGGTAATATCAAATCCTTGGGTTCGTAACCCTCTAAGTTCTATCTTGAGCTTATTGACCTCGGTTCTGGGACGGTACTTCTCGTTCATCAGGTGCTTGAATGCTGACCACGGTAGTGCGTAAGCATCATCTTGTCCCACTTGCTCTAGATAGGTATTCCACCATGTTAACGCAGAACCTGTGAAGGTATGCGTAGCGTACTTCACTTTGTCCTCTTCAGTACACTTACTTATGGCAAACACCGATTCGACCTTCTCGGTCCACCGTTTCAATCCGATCGGTCCTTCGGTTCCATCAAATTCCAAAGGTTTACAGGCAGTGAATTCTTTGTAGGTGCATCCTACACGATTTCCTGTACGGCTAGATCCAAGGTTATTGTTGGTATGTAGCGCAGCCTGTACTGCGGCTATGTTTGAAGCAAGAAAGGCACGAAATTCCTCTTCGCTCATATTCAAGGTGTGTCGAGTAGTCGGTGCCATTTCCTTCAAAATAGTCAAATGAAACGAGTTAATCATATAGAATATCAAGAGTAGTCAATAGTATTTCGTAGCGTAATATGAACTTATTTATAAAAGCTCTTTCTTCATATTAGCATTTTATACTCTTTAATTCGGGTAGTACCTACCCGTTAAGTTCATAATTAGTAGCTAACATACTATTTCAACTACTACAATTCTATATGAAAAACTAATCACAAAAACAAAAAAACAAAAAAAATATCTCATATTCAAGCCTTTATACAATAACTTGCAAACTTACAATACCGCTATTTTACATATAGCATGAAATATAGCACATAAAACTTTGATACAAAGTAGTTGCGAAGATAATTCTAGTTAATAAATAAGGCGTTCAGCAAAGGCAATAAAGACACGTAATTCATACGTCCAGAAACAAGTCATGCATTCTGGTTTTACTAATACCACTTCCCATCCTTAGTTTTGTGGAACATAACCGTTGTGACCGATAGTAAGACAATGTGTTGTAACGTCGTCAAAAGGATGAAGGTTACGTAATGACCAACAGTCTCGTAATAACCTAAAAACCTCATTTCTTACCCCAATTACCGACTCCGTCACTTGTGGGAACGTTTTGTTTAATAGTTGTAGCCCGATGTTCTTGTTCTCACTTTGGTGAGAAGCGAACATTACTAACCCGTAAGCATAACATGCTTCTTTATGTTGCATGTTAGCCGCTTTTTCTAAATCACGAAGTCCTATATTTGGATATATTGAGTCAAAATAATTTCTTAACCCGTTGCGTAAAATAGCATTTGGGTTCCCCGCAATATATGCGTCAAAGTAAACACATCGTAACTTATGGATTTCCCAATGTGATATCCCCCATCTTTCGAACGAAAGCCTTTTATAAACCAAGGCATTCTTGGAACGTTCTTCGAATGTCTTACAAACTGATCTCGCCTTAAATAGTTGTGCCGAGGAATTCTGACCGACTCTAGACAAGATTTCATCAATCATGTCTCCGGGTAGTTCTCTTAAAATATTGGGTTGTCTATCCATTTTGTGTTTTTATACTGTAAAATAGACAAGAATTAGATTCATAAAAAAAATACTTATTAATACAAGCAATTTTTACATATATCATAAAGCATAAGCACACTATATTACATATATTACACCACACGAATATAACTATCTTATTCCGACTCGCTCGTTTCTTCTTCTTCGGTTTTGGTTCGTTTTGCCAAGTTTCTAGGGATATATGATGTTCCCCTAATACGAGCCGTCGTTTTCCACATTGGTTTAGAAAAACCTGGTAGTTTAGAGGTTCCCGGGTTATTGTTACAACTTAAGAAATACGGGTGTTGACGATACATATAAAGTTCATCGGGTTTGGAATCAAATTTCTCTATTTTTATGCCTTTTCCCTTATTGTTCTCTTTTGCCTTATTAAATTGTGTTAGGGTAATTTCTATAACATCATCGGAATCCTTGTCGGAATCCGATTCATCGGAGAATTGGTAATCCTCCCAATACTTTGCTTCCTTGGCAGAAACACCATTGACCATAATTAACTTTGGTCGGTTGGTTGAGGATTTTCTTCTACTTAACCGTTTTATTATTTCCCCCACTGGTTCTATTTCTTCTTCCGGTTCCGACTCTTCTTCCGGTTCCTCTTCGGGAACTTGTAAATCAGTCCACGAATCATTCCAATTTACATTTGACTCTTCATTATTATTAGGTGAGTCAATGGGACTTGTTCTAGAGGTAGACATCTATCACATAATATCAAACGCGTTAAGAGATTAATATATCACATAATATTCACATTTTAAAAATATATAGTTTCTAACAAAATTTGTTAAGCAATCATTTTTCAAGTAAACACGGTCGAAGTCCAGACTCACTAATGCATCCTAACAAACTCGATAAGACACACTAATGTAAAACTCTGGTTCTCTAAGACCAATGCTCGGATACCAACTGAAATGTCCCGTTCTTATTGATTAAAAACGTTCCATATTAATTGATTTCGTTGCGAGGTTTTGACCTCTATATGAGACGTTTTTCAAAGACTGCATTCATTTTAAAACAAACCATAACCTTTATTTCATCAATAAAGGTTTAAAAAGCTTTATGTAGATTATCAAATAATGATAATCTAAAATATCCTGTTTACACACGACTATTACATAATGGTTTACAATACAAATATGTTACAACGAAATAAGTTTCTTGAATGCAGTTTTTACACAATATCATACAAGCATGGACTCCAAATCTTGTCCTTATTTAAGTATGCGACAGCGGAAGCTCTTAATAATTACCTGAGAATAAACATGCTTAAAACGTCAACAAAAAAATGTTGGTGAGTTATAGGTTTAACCTATATATATCAAATCGTAACAATAGACCACAAGATTTCATATTTCAATATACATCCCATACATAGAGATAAAAATTATTCATATGGTGAACACCTGGTAACCGACATTAACAAGATGCATATATAAGAATATCCCCATCATTCCGGGACACCCTTCGGATATGATATAAATTTCGAAGTACTAAAGCATCCGGTACTTTGGATGGGGTTTGTTAGGCCCAATAGATCTATCTTTAGGATTCGCGTCAATTAGGGTGTCTGTTCCCTAATTCTTAGATTACCATACTTAATAAAAAGGGGCATATTCGATTTCGATAATTCAACCATAGAATGTAGTTTCACGTACTTGTGTCTATTTTGTAAATCATTTATAAAACCTGCATGTATTCTCATCCCAAAAATATTAGATTTTAAAAGTGGGACTATAACTCACCTTCACAGATTTTTACTTCGTCGGGAAGTAAGACTTGGCCACTGGTCGATTCACGAACCTATAACAAATATGTACATATATATCAAAGTATGTTCAAAATATATTTACAACACTTTTAATACATTTTGATGTTTTAAGTTCATTAAGTCAGCTGTCCTCGTTAGTAACTTACAACTAGTTGTCCAAAGTTGGATGTACAGAAAAAAAAAATTGATATATATTATCTTGAATCAATCCACGATCCAGTGTATACACGTCTCAGGATAGATCACAACTCAAAGTATATATATATTTGGAATCAACCTCAACCCTGTATAGATGACTCCCACATTACTGCATATAGAGTGTCTATGGTTGTTCCAAATAATATATACACATGGGTCGATATGATATGTCAAAACATTTGTATACGTGTCTATGGTATCCCAAGATTACATAATATATTAGAATACATGTATAATACAATATAAGTTAGCTAGAATATGATTAATATAGATTTGTTACCAATTTTCACGTAGCTACAACAAGAAAAATTATCCAATCTTGTTTTACCCATAACTTCTTCGTTTTAAATCCGTTTTGAGTGAATCAAATTGCTATGGTTTCATATTGAACTCTATTTTATGAATCTAAACAGAAAAAGTATAGGTTTATAGTTAAAAATATAAGTTACAAGTCGTTTTTGTAAGAGGTAGTCATTTCAGTCGAAAGAACGACGTCTTGATGACCATTTTGAAAAACATACTTCCACTTTGAGTTTAACCATGATTTTTGGATATAGTTTCATGTTTATAAGAAAAATCATTTTTCTAGAAGAACAACTTTTAAATCAAAGTTTATCATAGTTTTTAATTAACTAACCCAAAACAGCCCGCGGTGTTACTACGACGGCGTAAATCCGGTTTTACAGTGTTTTTCGTGTTTTCAGGTTTTAAATCATTAAGTTAGCATATCATATAGATATAGAACATGTGTTTAGTTGATTTTAAAAGTCAAGTTAGAAGGATTAACTTTTGTTTGCGAACAAGTTTAGAATTAACTAAACTATGTTCTAGTGATTATAAGTTTAAACATTCGAATAAGATAGCTTTATATGTATGAATCGAATGATGTTATGAACATCATTACTACCTCAAGTTTTCTGGATAAAGCTACTGGAAATGAGAAAAATGGATCTAGCTTCAAAGGATCCTTGGATGGCTTGAAAGTTCTTGAAGCAGAATCATGACACGAAAACAGTTCAAGTAAGATTTTCACTCGAAATAAGATTGTTATAGTTATAGAAATTGAATCAAAGTTTGAATATGAGTATTACCTTGTATTAGAAAGATATCTTACTGTAATTAAGAAAGATTTCTTGAGGTTGGATGATCACTCTACAAGATTGGAAGTAAGCTAGCAAACTTGGAAGTATTCTTGATTTTATGAAACTAGAACTTGTAGAATTTATGAAGAACACTTAGAACTTGAAGATAGAACTTGAGAGAGATCAATTAGATGAAGAAAATTGAAGAATGAAAATGTTTGTGGGTGTTTTTGGTCGTTGGTGTATGGATTAGATATAAAGGATATGTAATTTTGTTTTCATGTAAATAAGTCATGAATGATTACTCATATTTTTGTAGTTTTATGAGATATTTCATGCTAGTTGCCAAATGATGGTTCCCACATGTGTTAGGTAACTCACATGGGCTGCTAAGAGCTGATCATTGGAGTGTATATACCAATAGTACATACATCTAAAAGCTTTGTATTGTACGAGTACGAATACGGGTGCATACGAGTAGAATTGTTGATGAAACTGAACGAGGATGTAATTGTAAGCATTTTTGTTAAGTAGAAGTATTTTGATAAGTGTATTGAAGTCTTTCAAAAGTGTATGAATACATATTAAAACACTACATGTATATACATTTTAACTGAGTCGTTAAGTCATCGTTAGTCGTTACATGTAAGTGTTGTTTTGAAACCTTTAAGTTAACGATCTTGTTAAATGTTGTTAACCCAATGTTTATAATATCAAATGAGACTTTAAATTATTATATTATCATGATATTATGATGTATGAATATTTCTTAATATGATATATATACATTAAATGTCGTTACAACGATAATCGTTACATATATGTCTCGTTTCAAAATCATTAAGTTAGTAGTCTTATTTTTACATATGTAGTTCATTATTAATATACTTAATGATATGTTTACTTATCATAATATCATGTTAACTATATATATAACCATATATATGTCATCATATAGTTTTTACAAGTTTTAACGTTCGTGAATCACCGGTCAACTTGGGTGGTCAATTGTCTATATGAAACCAATTTCAATTAATCAAGTCTTAACAAGTTTGATTGCTTAAAATGTTAGAAACAAATAACAATTACATTTAATATATATATAAACATGGAAAAGTTCGGGTCACTACACATTTGTCGCGTGATTGCCCAAATACACCTTCTAACAGCGACACATGTTTTAAGTGTCAAAAAGAGGGACTGATAATGCTAAAAACGAACATATATTTCATAGCATTATTCCTCAAGAAAGACAAGCTTTTAGTTGCAATTGTTCTATTTAAAAGTGATATTCGTTTAAATAATAAAAGGTGAAGACAAAAGACAGATTCGACGAATTGAAGACGCAAACGACCAAAAAGCTCAAAAGTACAAAATACAATCAAAGAGGTTCCAATTATTGATAAGAAACGTCTCGAAATTACAAGAGTACAAGATTCAAAACGCAAAGTACAAGATATTAAATTGTACGCAAGGACGTTCGAAAATCCGGAACCGGGACCAGAGTCAACTCTCAACGTTCGACGCAACGGACTAAAAATTACAAGTCAACTATGCACATAAATATAATATAATATTTAAATAATTCTTATAATTATTTATATATTATATAAATAATAAAAATCCGTCGGAAAGAAAGACTCCAAAGTTTGTGAGCTGTATTTTCAAACTCCGCGACTCGCGGAGTTTGAAGGCAAAAATTGCCGCGAGTCGCGGAGCCCCAAATTCTGAAACTCCCTATAAAAGCAAACGAATTCTGATCGCAAAAACCAACATATATATCCATCCTCTCTATATCTATACGTAAATATTTATATTTATATTTTAATTTTAATTTTAATTTTAATTTTAATTTTAATTTTAATCCTAATAATAAGGGTATGTTAGCGAATATTGTAAGGGTGTAAGTCGAAATTCTGTCCGTGTAACGCTACGCTATTTTTAATCATTGTAAGTTATGTTCAACCTTTTTAATTTAATGTCTCGTAGCTAAGTTATTATTATGCTTATTTAAAACGAAGTAATCATGATGTTGGACTAATTACTAAAATTGGGTAATTGGGCTTTGTACCATAATTGGGGTTTGGACAAAGGAACGACACTTGTGGAAATTAGACTATGGGCTATTAATGGGCTTTATATTTGTTTAACTAAATGATAGTTTGTTAATGTTAATATAAAGATTTACAATTGGGCGTCCCTATAAATTACCATATACACTCGATCGGACACGATGGGCGGGGTATTTATATGTACGAATAATCGTTCATTTAACCGGACACGGGAATGGATTAATAGCCACTAGAATAATTAAAACAGGGGTGAAATTATGTACAAGGACACTTGGTATAATTGATAACAAAATATTAAAACCTTGGGTTACACTCAGTCGACATCCTGGTGTAATTATTAAACAAAGTATTAAAATCTTGTTACAGTTTAAGTCCCCAATTAGTTGGAATATTTAACTTCGGGTATAAGGATAATTTGACGAGGACACTCGCACTTTATATTTATGACTGATGGACTGTTATGGACAAAAACCAGACGGACATATTAAATAATCCAGGACAAAGGACAATTAACCCATGGGCATAAAACTAAAATCAACACGTCAAACATCATGATTACGGAAGTTTAAATAAGCATAATTCTTTTATTTCATATTTAATTTCTTTTATTTTATATTTAATTGCACTTCTAATTATCGCATTTTTATTGTTATTGTATTTAATTGCACTTTTAATTATCGTACTTTTTAATTATCGCAAGTTTATTTTATCGCACTTTTATTATTCCCAATTTCATTATCGTTATTTACTTTACGCTTTAATTTAAGTCTTGTATTTATTTTTAATATTTTACATTTGGTTTTAACTGCGACTAAAGTTTTAAAATCGACAAACCGGTCATTAAACGGTAAAAAACCCCCCTTTATAATAATAATATTACTTATATATATATTTGTATTTTTATAAAAGTAAACTAATATAGCGTTAAGCTTTGTTTAAAGATTTTCCCTGTGGAACGAACCGGACTTACTAAAAACTACACTACTGTACGATTAGGTACACTGCCTATAAGTGTTGTAGCAAGGTTTAAGTATATCCATTCTCTAAATAAATAAATATCTTGTGTAAAATTGTATCGTATTTAATAGTATTTCCTGCTAAAATTAATAGTATTTTATACCACTCCGCTACCACATCAAGTATTTTTGGCGCCGCTGCCGGGGAACTCTTAAACGCCGGAAGCGCAACGCTAATATAAAAAAAAAAGATTTTTAGTTTACTTTTATTAAAATTCGTTTTTATAAAAATACGTTTTTAATTATTCAAAAATATAAAAAGAAAAAACAAAAATATAAGTATTTTTAAGATTTTGTTAAATATTTAAGTTTTATAAAGTTTCTTTATTTTTATATAAGTTTTATTTAAGTATTTTGTTTTTATTTAAAACATAAAAAAAACCAAAAAAAAAAAATTAATATATATAAATATATTTTTAAGATATTTTTAAAATTATAAAGTAGTTCTATTTTTATTTAAGTTTTTAAATGTAAGTTTTTATTATACAAATATTTTGATATAAACAGAAAATATAAAAACAGAAAAAAAAAAAAAAAAACGTCGAATAAAAACTGTACCTGAGTTGAATTCTGGAACCCCGCGACTCGCGAAGTTTGCAGCCTCGAATACCGCGACTCGCGGAGACACTCTGACACCGACAGAAACCCTAATCCGCATTTGATTACGGAGTAATTATTAATTATTATTATTATTAACCCTAAATATTTATTATTATTATAATTAGTTTTATTTTAAGTTTCTTTTTATTTAATTTATATTTTAGTTAAATTAGTTTAATTAAATTGTAAAATTAATAGTTTTAATAAATAAATAATATAAAAATAATATTTTTATAAAAATTGTATTTTTTACAACTTTTTGTATATTTTTATATTTTGTCCCTTTTTAATAGTTTTAGCATAATATTTGTATTTTTAGCTCATATTTAGTTTTAAACTTAGTTTTTTCCATAGTTATTTTTACTTCTAGATTTTTAGGCTTTGCCGTAGAATTCCTTAAGTGCTTTTTCTTTAGACTAAGATTTAGGTACTTTAGAATTTTGCGACGCCTTTTTAAGTTTTAGTTTCTTTTTAAGTTATTTCCATTTGAGATTTAGTTTTTCCTGTAAGCTTTAATATTTTTAGACGAATTTTTCCTATGTATCAATTATCATTCCAATTAGTAATCTCAATTTGCGATTATAATTTTAAGTTAGTTGTAGTAATAAGGTTAGGTTAGTCAAGTGTTTTAAGTGTTATAAGTTTCTTTTATTTTTCCGTCACCTTTTATTTTTCAACCATTTTTCTTTTTCGACCTTTTTCCGACACGCTCTTTTTCTTTCTTATTTCTCGCTATTCTAGTTTTAGGACATAGATTTTTATTCTACTTCTTATCTAATTTTCTTAAAATTACGAAAATTTATTTTAAGTGATTAAATTGATAGACATCAAAATTTTTTGGTTCGTAGTAATAGTTGGATTTGTACGTGGACCGGGTTATTGGAGCCAAACAGTCCTCAATTATATTGAGACCAAACGAATCCTGCCCCTCTGCGGCATCTTTTGGCTATTCGAAACGTGAGCAAAATCAGAAAAGTCTATTGATTGGATAACTTATTATAATTTTTCTTTCCTTTTAAAAACTAATAGGATATTCAGTGAATGCACCGAGCAAGACGTTCACCACCTTTTGTACGTTCACCACCTGTAACTAGATCAAGACATTTAGCAAATATTACCGCCGTTGATTTTTCTTTAGAATCGTCATCCTGTCGACCAAGTACTCCAGTTCAAATTTCCGATAATCCATTTTTTGAACCCGACTTCACAATTGAGAATCCAGAGAATATTCAGGGACGATTCATAGATCCTGAACCACTAAACTTTCCTCCGGAACCACCAATCATTCAAACAGAGATTGTTGAGGAACGAACCATTAAATCAGAATCCTCTAGTGATTCCGATTCAACAAATTCAATTATGGAGAATCTGGAACCTTTAAGTATGGAAGACCGAATGAGAGCTAAACGCACTGGCCAAGGTCACGCAATTACTCATCCAGACATTAATGCACTAGATTATGAAATCAAAGGACAAATTCTACACATGGTGACTAATCAATGCCAATTTAGTGGTGCGCCGAAGGAAGATCCAAATGAACATCTACGTACCTTTAATAGGATCTGCACACTATTTAAAATCCGAGAAGTGGAGGATGAACAGATATATCTCATGTTATTTCCCTGGACTTTAAAGGGAGAAGCCAAAGATTGGTTGGAATCGTTACCTGAAGGGGCGATTGATACATGGGACGTTTTAGTTGAAAAATTTCTTAAACAATTCTTTCCTGCATCTAAAGCCGTAAGACTTCAAGGAGAAATTGTTACGTTCACACAGAAGCCGAATGAAACTCTATATGAGGCGTGGACTAGATTTGGAAAGTTGTTAAGAGGATGTCCGCAACATGGTTTAGACACCTGTCAAATAGTACAAATATTCTACCAAGGATGCGACATCACTACAAGGAAAGACATAGATATAGCAGCTGGTGGTTCTATTATGAAGAAAACCGAAACTGATGCTTACAAAATTATTGATAACATTGCTTCCCACTCACATGAGTGGCACCAAGAAAAAGATATCGTTAGATCATCTAAAGCAGCTAGAGCCGATTCTAGCCATGACTTAGATTCCATTTCCGCAAAGATAGATGCTGTCGAGAGACGAATGGAAAAGATGACTAAAGATATTCACTCAATACGAATTAGTTGTGAGCAGTGTGGAGGACCACATTTGACAAAAGAGTGTCTCAGTATTGAATTAACAATGGAACAAAGAGAGAATATTTCATACATAAACCAAAGAGCTGGAAATAATTATCAGAATAATTATCAACCGCCAAGACCAATTTACAATCAAAACCAGAATTATAACCGAAATATTCCATACAACAACCAACAAGGTCCTAGCAATCAACAAGTATCCAATAATTCTTACAACCAGCAAAGACCTAATTTTCAAAACAAACCACCACAACAAACCGATGATAAAAAGCCGAATTTAGAAGATATGATGACGAAGCTAGTTGAAACTCAAACGCAGTTTTTCACATCTCAGAAACAAACTAATGAACAAAATGCTCAAGCATTTAGAAATCAACAAGCTTCTATTCAAAATCTGGAACAAGAAGTAAGTAACCTAGCAAGGTTAATAGGTGAAAGAAAATCGGGAAGTCTACCTAGTGATACAAATGCTAACCCCCGGAATGAAACAGCTAAAGCCATTACCACAAGAAGTGGTACAACACTTAAACCACCTGAAATACCTGTAACTTCTGATGAAGCTATTCCTACTCCACAAGAACCACAACCTGATAAAGATAAGGAAAAAGAACCGGTAGTTGAAAAGGTTAATGAAGATAACACAGCTAAGGATAAACCTTATGTTAAACCATACCAACCACCACTTCCTTACCCGAGTAAAATGAAGAAAGAGAAACTTGAAGCCGAGCAATCTAAATTCTTGGATATGTTTAAACAGATAAATGTAAATCTTCCTTTCATTGATGTGATTTCAGAAATGCCTAGATATGCTAAATTCTTGAAAGATCTAATCTCAAATAGAAAGAAAATGGAAGAACTCTCGGCTGTTACTATGAATGCTAATTGTTCAGCAGTGCTGTTGAATAAGATACCAGAAAAACTATCTGATCCAGGAAGTTTCACAATTCCATGTTTTCTGGGTAGTCTTAGTTCAATAGAAGCATTGGCAGATTTAGGTGCTAGTATAAATCTAATGCCATATTCACTATACGCTAAACTAGACCTTGGAGAATTGAAACCAACCAGAATAAGCATACAACTAGCTGATCGATCAATAAAATATCCTAGAGGGATAATGGAAAACATGCTAGTTAAAGTTGGTACTTTAGTATTTCCAGTAGATTTTGTTGTTTTGGACATGGAAGAAGATTCTCAAGTTCCTCTCATATTAGGAAGACCATTCTTAAACACGGCTAAAGCAATGATAGACGTGTTCGGTAAGAAATTGACCCTAAGTATAGAGGATGAGAGTGTTACCTTTTCAGTTGATAGAGTAATGCAACAACCACAATCTGCAGATGATACATGTTATTATATTCAAACTATAGATGCACATGCAGAATTATTAGAAGAATTTCCAGAATTACAAGGAACAGGAGAATGTTCTTTAGGAGAAGGTAATGAACCAATTGATGAAGCTGAAATGTTAGCTACACTTATAGCTAATGGATATGAACCAACAACAGAAGAAATTCAAATGCTAAAAGAAGAAGACAGATATCGATACAAATCATCGATAGAAGAACCTCCGAAATTAGAGTTAAAGCCACTTCCAAACCATTTGGAATATATGGTGAATCTGAATTACCTGTAATAATATCGTCTTCTCTTACTGAAAATGAGAAATCACAACTCATTTCTGTGTTGAAAGCTCATAAACCAGCCATTGCATGGAAGATTCATGATATTAAAGGAATAAGTCCTTCGTATTGCACACATAAAATCCTTATGGAAGAAGGTCATAAAATGTATGTGCAACGCCAACGAAGACTAAATCCTAATATGCAAGATGTAGTTAAAAAAGAAATTATTAAACTGCTAGATGCAGGTTTGATATATCCAATTTCTGATAGTCCATGGGTAAGCCCAGTTCAATGCGTGCCTAAGAAGGGTGGCATGACTGTCATTACAAATGAGAAAAATGAGCTTATTCCTACTAGGACTGTAACAGGATGGCGTGTATGTATTGATTATAGAAAATTAAATGACGCCACCAGAAAAGATCACTTTCCCTTACCTTTCATAGATCAAATGTTGGAAAGATTAGCCGGAAATAGTTACTATTGTTTTCTAGATGGATTTTCCGGATATTTTCAAATTCCAATAGCACCCAAGGACCAAGAGAAAACCACATTCACGTGCCCTTATGGTACTTTTGCTTACAAACGCATGCCATTTGGACTTTGTAACGCCCCTGCAACCTTTCAAAGGTGTATGATGGCGATTTTTCATGACATGATAGAAGAATGCATGGAAGTTTTCATGGATGACTTTTCAGTCTTCGGTGATATATTTGAATCATGTCTAGCTAATTTGGAACGAATGCTTATTAGATGCGAACAGTCAAATCTAGTACTTAATTGGGAGAAATGCCATTTTATGGTTAAAGAAGGCATCGTTCTTGGTCATAAAATTTCAAAAGAAGGAATTGAAGTGGATAGAGCTAAAGTAGATGTAATTGCTAAACTTCCACATCCCACCAATGTTAGAGGAGTTAGGAGTTTTCTAGGGCATGCTGGTTTTTACCGACGTTTCATAAAAGATTTTTCTAAAATTGCCACTCCTATGAATAAACTCCTAGAAAAGGATGCTCCATTCATCTTTTCAGATGAGTGTATCAAATCTTTTAATATTCTTAAAGAGAAACTCACTAATGCGCCGATCATGATAACACCAAATTGGAATATACCATTTGAACTAATGTGCGATGCAAGTGATTTTGCAATGGGAGCCGTTTTAGGACAAATGATTGAAAAACGATTTCAACCTATATATTATGCTAGTAAGACGTTACAAGGAGCACAAACGAACTATACAACTACTGAAAAAGAACTCCTTGCTATTGTCTTTGCTTTTTACAAATTTCGATCATATCTCGTTCTAGCAAAAACGGTGGTCTATACCGACCATTCTGCTCTTAGATACCTATTTTCAAAACAAGATGCTAAACCAAGATTAATCCGTTGGATCTTACTCTTACAAGAGTTTGATATTGAAATCCGAGATAAAAGAGGAGCAGAAAATCTCGCTGCTGATCATCTTTCTCGTCTTGAAAATCCCGAATTAGAAGTTCTAAATGAATCGGTCATACAAGACAACTTTCCTGATGAATATCTATTGAAGATAGATTATAAAGAAATTCCATGGTTTGCAGACTATGCAAACTACTTAGTTTGTGGATTCCTTGAAAAAGGATTATCGTACCAAAGACGAAAGAAATTCTTCAGTGATATAAAACACTATTTTTGGGAAGATCCACATCTGTTTAAAAGTTGTCCCGATGGAATAATACGCCGATGTGTATTTGGAGATGAAGCTAGTAAAATATTAAACCATTGTCACACAGTACCAACAGGAGGGCATTATGGGCCTCAACTAACAGCAAGAAAAGTTTATGATGCTGGATTCTATTGGCCTACAATTTACAAAGACGCACACCTTCTTTGCAAATCCTGTGATGCTTGTCAAAGGGCCGGAAAAATAAGTCAACGTGATGAAATGCCACAAAATGTCATCCAAGTATGTGAAGTATTTAACATTTGGGGTATTGACTTTATGGGTCCATTTCCAAAATCTCATAATAATCTCTATATTCTCGTAGCCATTGATTATGTATCTAAATGGGCGGAAGCACAAGCTCTCCCGACTAATGATGCACGAGTTGTAGTCAACTTTTTAAAACATCTTTTTGCAAGGTTTGGAACACCGAAAGCTTTAATAAGTGATCGGGGTACTCATTTTTGTAATAATCAACTTGAGAAAGTTCTTAAAAGATATGGAGTAACTCATAAAATCTCCACCGCATATCATCCACAAACAAGTGGACAAGTTGAAAATACCAACCGAGCTTTAAAACGTATTCTAGAGAAAACCGTAGGATCAAATCCGAAGGAATGGTCCATTAAATTGGAGGATGCACTCTGGGCTTTTAGAACAGCCTACAAAACTCCAATTGGAACCACACCTTTTAGACTTGTTTATGGAAAAGCATGTCATCTTCCAGTAGAAATTGAACACAAAGCATTTTGGGCTTTGAAGACATGTAATCTTGATTTACATGAAGCCGGACGTCTACGATTAAGTCAACTAAACGAATTAGAAGAATTAAGACATGAAGCATACGAAAATTCATTAATCTATAAAGAAAGAACGAAGAAATGGCATGATAAAAGAATCAGAAGTTCAAAAGAATTTAAAGAAGGAGACAGAGTTCTTCTTTTCAATTCACGATTCAAGCTATTTCCTGGAAAATTGAAATCAAGATGGTCTGGACCATTCATAGTCAAAAGAGTTTTTCCATACGGAACGATAGAATTAATAAATTCAAATGGGATTGAATTTAAAGTTAATGGTGACAGAGTTAAACACTACATAGATAGTCCGATGGAAGTCGACAACGAAGTTAATCACAATTTCGACACCACAGCTAACTAAGTGTGGGGAGAATCAAGTCTTTAAAGGATAATATGTATTTCTGTTAGAGTTAGATTGTCTGTTTTCGTGTAGTTCTCGAAAATGGAACCCGAATGGTTTTTCCCTAGCAGACCCTAAAGAACTAGTCTTCTCCCCCCATTCTGAATTTTTATTTTTTTTAGGTTTTACAAAATGAAGACTGCCTGTGAACTAAACCATGGTCTAATGCTACACGCTTTGATCACTAAACGTAATAATGACACACTACCGAGTGAAATAGTATCAGTAATCAGAGAAAGATTGGACGGAGTTAGAAAAGAATCCAGATGCGAAGATAATAAGTTACAATTTGGTAAAGGAAAATCAAAATCCGTAGCGAAAAGAAGAGCACGACACCTAGAACGATGTCACAAATGCGGAAAATGGTCACATGGAGGTAAATGTTCAAATAATCAAACCTATTCAAATACCGAATTTGTTACTTTATGCAGAGACGGACCGTTCATATGTTTAGAAGAAAAGACACTGAATGCTCGAGGTTACGCCTATGTAGCCATGGAAAACCAATTAAACCGACTATCTTATGAATGGGATAGATCATATAACTAAGAATACTGTCTCACAGGTAAGTCTGTACAGTTTTTATTATTTTTATTTTTAACCTTTTGATAATAAACGCTAATTTGTTCGCTATAAAGTATTAAATTGGTATTGAATAAAATTAGGTTTGGCGACTGAAATTATTGATATCATTCAAAAATTTATTACATCACTGCGAAATTTAACGTTTATTCTTAAGGTATAAATATCTTTAATCAATCAACCCAAAATATTTCAAAAATTCGTTATGAGTTAAATTAGGTCTTGGAACCGAAATTATTTTACCGAAAAGAGGGGCGCATATTTTTGATAATATTTGATTGATTAAAGTGGGATAAAAAGCCAAAAATATTTTTAATTTTATTTTTACCATGTTTTTAAAATTAATATTTAAATCTTAAATTAATATTGTAAACTTTGTAAAAACAATATTTTTAAAATTGTAAATATTTGAAAAATTAATATAAGTTTGGTGTGAATTTATAATATGAATTTTTAAATTAAGTTTGGTGTGAATTTTTAATTTTTAAAATATGAATTTTTAATTTTATGCATTTCAAATTTTAAAGTTTGGTGTGAATTTTTAATATTAATTTTGAATTTTATATTTAAATTGTGTAAATTTTAAAACAAAAATTTACTTTATCTCATTAAGTTAAAAATATGATTTTTAAAATTTGTCGTAAGTTGAAGACTAGGTCTTTGAACCGAAATTGCTTTACCCAAGGGAGGGACGAGAACTTTTATTATCATTATTTTTAATCTTATTGAATTAAAGTATGCCAAAAACATTTAAAAAAACCCAAAAATCTTAGCTTTTAAAACAATCGCTACAAAAAGACAAATTTTAAAATTTTGTCGAAGGACGGACTAGGACATCGATCCGAAATGACCTCGTCCTAAATAACAAGGGAAACAAAATTTTAAAATTAATTACTTAATTGTTTTAATTAGTATAAGATGTTTAAAAAAAAAATAAAAATAACAAACTCCGCGACTCACGGAGGTTGAAGGTTTAAACCCCGCGACTCGCGGGAGGACCAAAAATCAGAAAAAAAATAAAACGCAGAACTGATCAGTTGCACACCACAAACACACCAAATACTGCGAAAATACTGCCGAAAAAACCCGCAAAAACACCCCCAAAATCACAATTTTTAACCGTTAATCATCAAATCTTTTACTAAAATCATGTTGAGAAGGATGCTATCAAGGAATTACTCAAGAAAAACGGTAAATTTCTACACCTAAACACCATTTAATCCGAAAATTAGTGTTCTTGAGCAATTTTTTCCCCAATTTGATTTTGATGCTTTTTAGTGTAATTATGCTTAAATTGTTTATGTATTATGATTGTATAACCTAGATTGATGCTATTTAACATGATTAGAAGCCTTAAACTTCAAATTTTGAGTAATCTAGGGTTTGTGTTCTTGAGCAAATTTGAGGCTTTTTGATATAAACAGGTTATGACCGATTTTTGTCATGAATTGTTGCTAAATTAAGTAGTGTAACATGTTTAGGTAGTTAAATGATCCAAACTTTGAGCCTAAACATGATTTTGAGAATTAAAGTGGACTTTTTCAAGTCTAAAATTCATGAACTTGATTTTTGAGAGATAATGCCATTTGAAACTTGTTTAATTGCTAGTAATGATTATTTTGACATGTTATTTGAATTGAATGCTTATGAACTTGGCGAACATTTTCGTATATGCTTATTTGAAAAAGTGTAGATTTGATAAAAATGTGAAAATGAGCTTAAGTTTGATATAAATTGATCATGTCATTGTAATTATTTTGATTGATGATTTTGCTGACACTAATGCATATTTGGATGCACAAAAATTGTGTTTGATGTGTTTTGCAGACTGAAAGGGGTGAATCTTCATCCCAAGCTCGCAATGCTCCTGCTGAGAATGCGGAACAACAGGAGGTGGATAACTACTACCAGCAAGATATACCTCATCCAGTCATGACATTTTCTGATATGCACTTGGAAGATTTGCATCCGAACCTGAGATTTGACAGACTTTGGATAGATTATCCAAAATACCAAAGGGGTTTGCATACTCTTCATTCTAAAGTTGTTGAGGTACCTAGGGTCATAGAATGGGGACCATTAGAAGCTGTAGAATTGGCCGGGCCAATTAGGAAATTACTTGCACAGAGGTATGGTAATTCTACTTTTAACGACTGGGTACGTTTATTCACCATGCGTAGACCTGTATATAAAGTATGGTGTGAAGAATTGTTGTGTACTATAGAATTAAATGATCGGGTAGCTAGTTTAACCGATCGATCTTTTATTAGATTTTTGTTAGGAGGTTCGATGCGCCACATGTCTTTACTAGACATGGCTCAGGCTTTACGTATATATACGCCTGAGGAGTTAGCATCTGCCGATTGTAGAGGGTTGATACTAAATGGTAGAAAGATAGATGAAAATTTTGATACACATGGTGTATGGAGTCAAATGACAAGCCATCACCGATTCAAAGGGGGAAATTACTCTTATTTGGATATAGATAGAGCTGAATTAAGAGTGATTCATAGGTTTTTATCTAATTCGATTACACAAAGAGGTAAGAACAAGGAAAAGGTAAATGAACAGGATTTGTTTTACCATATGTGTATTCGAGACCCACAAAGCGCTGTAAGTATACCTTATTGTGTGGGTTATTATTTATCAACTATGGTTAGGGGGATGAGACCGCATAGCATAATAGGAGGTGGTATTTTTATCACTTTGATTGCTGAATATCTCGGTGTGGATATAAGTCGGGGGGGATTATTAGTCGAAGAACCAGAACCCCGCAATACAATAGGTTTAAATGTATACCATGGTGCGAAAGTTTTGAAGAGGCGAAATAACGCCGCAGTACAATACCATGGTAGACATCCACAGGTTGAGAGAAACCAACAGCAAGGTAATGTAGGAGGGGGAAATGAAATGCAAGAAATGCAAAGGTTTATAGCTTTACAGGAGTACGAAAATGCTAGACAGAGAGCATTTGAAGATTGGCAAGTTCATCAAAACCAAATCATAGCTCATTGCCAACATATAGGTAGAAACTATATTCCTACTCCAAAACCCATATTCCCTCCCTGGTCTATAGAGATGCAACCACCGTATCCTACGTATAACCCTGCCGAAGCATTTTATAGCACCTATGGTTATGTATGGAACCCCTATTGGTATCAGTATCATCCCTAGTCTACTTAGTTTTATTTATTTTGTAATTTGTAATGTTGATACGTTTAATACTTATGTTAATATTGTAATAGTTTTTATAATTTTCTAACTTTTATTCTTAGATTTTAATAATTTTTGAATGTGGGGTAATATACCAAACTTCAAAAATATGTATATATGTTTGCAGTTTATCTTATGTACACAACAGGGTAAAACAACGCATTTTCAAAAACTGGCATTAAGTTCAGCAAAAGCAACTAATTTTGACGACAAGATGCAAAATATATGTGAAATAACAACAAGACAGAATGAACAAATGATGTGCACCATTTATCATTCAGCAAACAAACGCCAATATGTTTGGAAACTTTGGTAAAATTTAATCATTTTCACACAAATCACCCTCAATAATTTAAATTTTTACTGATTTCTTGCAAATGAGGGCATTGCAAGATCTTAAGTGTGGGAAGGGGTTAAATTCTTTCGGATTTTAAAATTTTTACTTTATACACTTGGTTACCATTAGAAATACTAGTAAAGTAGTAGTTGTATTAGAATCTAGTGCTCTCTGATAATAAAGAACAGCCCTAGTCTTATATACTGACTACCCAATTCTAGTAAAATTTTTCAAAATTTTCAATTAAATGAACTCAAAATCATGTTTATACATATTTATGAACGATAAAACTAGGTTTTAACACCGAAATTATTGTAACCTCGGAAAGGACATAAATTGAGAAACAAACCAAAATGTTAAAATTCATTTAAAATGGAATAGAGGACAATAAAAAGGAAAATAAAAGCCAAGTGTGGGAAAATTCTCCAAGTTATTCAAAACATATATCACATATTTTTGTACAAATAACTGAAAATACTTTTGCTTTGGACTAAACTAAAAAGTTTTACCTGATTTACTGTAAGAAAGATGGATCTACACGATGAATCAATTCCATCATTAAAAGGAAGTAAAGTCTTCCGAAAACGACACGCGCTTCTTGATTTAGGTCAAGAAGTTGTCATCCAGACCAGCTGTAGGTTGACGAAAAATCTAGAAAAGTCATCACTAAAATCAGCAGGAAATCCACGGACCTCAGCATTAAACAGGGTCGCCAAGTGGTCAGATTTATCCTAACCATGAGAAGGATTTATCTCGTAAAATGGGGGGCACCATGCAAATTAGCTGGATAAGACTAATAAATCAGATCCCCAGAAAGGATAATCTCCTTAAAAGATCAAAAATCTGCTTTTAAGCCTGATATTACTCAATCCTTGAGATTGACCTTAAAGATTGAGAATTACAAACTCATGGAATTCAATGATATCTAAACTCGAGCTTGAACGAGAAAATATTTTGATCAAAATTACAAACCGATTTGTTTTCTGAAAACCCTATTTTCAATGCGTTCATTACCATTAAACGTAAAATCTTAGGAATTCACCTGGAATTCATTAGGTCACCTGAACTAAATCGGGTATCAACCGTAAGAACGGTGGTTGCATAGCATGGTCAAAGACAGGACCTTGTGCCAGACTGAAAAATTATAAGGATGAGCTTTACTATTGCTCCTACCAAGGATAGTAATTGCGTCTGACACGTTATAGACCATAATTAAAAGCATGTCAGGGAACATTGCCTTAACAGTTGCTTGTTCAACGCTTTCCTTTACAACCGGGCGGTAGTTTACCGAAAGGTAATATACGGGACAAGTAAACTGGACGTGTTGCTTTCCAAATACAAGGTTAGCAAGTGGGTGACACAAAACCATAAGTTTTGAGCTAAAATTTTCAAATCTGAAACCCACCAAACCCACAAAAATATTTTGCAAACACCGGTGAAGGGTTATTCCGGAAAACTTATCTAGGGTAAAAACTAGATTTAATTTTCAAAAGATCAAATGTTTTCATAAAGATCCAATTTCCTTAATGGATCTAAATTTTTATAGTCATGTGGGACTGTAAACCATATCGTTACTACCATTGTTTATACCGCCGTATAGAAATCACTGATGTACAAAGTGTGAAGAATAAAGAAGTGATTATAGTATTTCAAGACGATATTGCTTGAGGACAAGCAACGCTCAAGTGTGGGAATATTTGATAATGCTAAAAACGAACATATATTTCATAGCATTATTCCTCAAGAAAGACAAGCTTTTAGTTGCAATTGTTCTATTTAAAAGTGATATTCTTTTAAATAATAAAAAGTGAAGACAAAAGACAGATTCGACGAATTGAAGATGCAAATGACCAAAAAGCTCAAAAGTACAAAATACAATCAAAGAGGTTCCAATTATTGATAAGAAACATCTCGAAATTACAAGAGTACAAGATTCAAAACGCAAAGTACAAGATATTAAATTGTACGCAAGGACGTTCGAAAATCCGGAACCGGGACCAGAGTCAACTCTCAACGTTCGACGCAACGGACTAAAAATTACAAGTCAACTATGCACATAAATATAATATAATATTTAAATAATTCTTATAATTATTTATATATTATATAAATAATAAAAATCCGTCGGCAAGAAAGACTCCAAAGTTTGTGAGCTGTATTTTCAAACTCCGCGACTCGCGGAGTTTGAAGGCAAAAATTGCCGCGAGTCGCGGAGCCCCAAATTCTGAAACTCCCTATAAAAGCAAACGAAATCTGATCGCAAAAACCAACATATATATCCATCCTCTCTATATCTAAACGTAAATATTTATATTTATATTTTAATTTTAATTTTAATTTTAATTTTAATCCTAATAATAAGGGTATGTTAGCGAATATTGTAAGGGTGTAAGTCGAAATTCTGTCCGTGTAACGCTACGCTATTTTTAATCATTGTAAGTTATGTTCAACCTTTTTAATTTAATGTCTCATAGCTAAGTTATTATTATGCTTATTTAAAACAAAGTAATCATGATGTTGGGCTAATTACTAAAATTGGGTAATTGGGCTTTGTACCATAATTGGGGTTTGGACAAAGGAACGACACTTGTGGAAATTAGACTATGGGCTATTAATGGGTTTTATATTTGTTTAACTAAATGATAGTTTGTTAATGTTAATATAAAGATTTAAAATTGGGCGTCCCTATAAATTACCATATACACTCGATCGGACACGATGGGCGGGGTATTTATATGTACGAATAATCGTTCATTTAACCGGACACGGGAATGGATTAATAGCCACTAGAATAATTAAAACAGGGGTGAAATTATGTAACATCCCGCCTTTTTCCAATTACTTTTCCGTTATACTAATTTAAACTCCGTTATATGTTTATAACATCTCCCGTTAATACGCGTTTTAAATTATCTCGTTTAGGTAATTCACGCACCCGATTCAAATTAGAGGGACTAAACTTGCCAAGAGGCCAAAGATTTGACTAGGTCAACTAGTCAAACCTTCAACCTCCTCCTCTCATTTCAACATCTCCATCTTTCTTCTACTCCCTTTTTCTCTCAAGAACACCAACAAGAATTCATCATCTAAATTCGGATTAGGAAGCTAGCAACAAAATAAATTACATATTCGTGATCCTCTCTTCATCCTCTTCATTTTGGTACCAACTTCATCTCATTTGGGTAACATTTCTAAAACTCTAGATTTCTCTAAATTCGTGTTTTTGACTTGAAAAGGTGTTAGTTAGTGTCTATGGCTCAAGTCTAACATGATTATATGATTTATATGCTCGATCTCGTTGTTTTAGTGTAACTAGCATGAACTTGAATTTTGGTGTATTGTTCTTGAATTTTGGATGATCATATGTTGTTAGATGTTAAAAGTTCATGTTCTAATTGTGTTTCTAGTATCACTAGCTTCAATTTGATGTGTAGGTTGCTTTAGAAAAGTTCATGAACTTGATTTATGATTTTGGTGAATTTGGGTTAGGGTTTGATGAACTTGAAATGGACTTTTGATGCATTGAATGCCATGGATTATTGTTGGTAAGTGTTTAGTTGGATTGTATGCTTGATTACCTTCGAAACGGCATATCATTCATGTAAATTGGTTGCCCGAATCATTGAATCGCATTTATGAACTTGTATGCGATTAATGTTGAGCATTAGATGCGGTTTTGGTTGTTATAATAGGTAGATTGATTGATGAAATGTGTTAGTTATCTTCCTCATCAAATTACCTTCTCAACGGTATAAAATACTTGACTTGATTGTTTGCGAATCATAAATTGTGTTTATTTGGTTTTTGGTTCGTGCACTTAGAAGGTTTCTGCATCAGACTGGAATACCAATCTGGACGCCGTCCAGACCCTTGGACGCCGTCCCAGAATTCAAAGCTGGACGCCGTCCAGATATTTGGACGCCGTCCAGGCCTTCAAATCTGGACGCCGTCCAGACAATCTGGACGCCGTCCAGACAATCTGGACGCCGTCCAGATACCCTGACAGGCTACTGTCTTCGTTGGTCATTTTACGGAAAATGTTTGCTATGCTATGGACCTCCGATTCACATGCAACTTGTTCTAACATGCTCATATATGATTAAAAACCTCAGAAAAATAGTTCGGGACCCGACCCGAACGTGTTGACTTTTTCGTTGACTTTGACCCGACCAAGTTGACTTTTAATTAAACTTAACCAATTGTTTGTGCAATCGTTCTAACATGCTTTTATACTTGTACCTTGCATGAAACATGACAATTTGATTCACATGCTATTATGATCGAGTCTTAACGAGCCATAGGACTAATTGAACATCTTTGACCAATCGTGACTATCGTTATTGATACAACCTATTTGTTTAGGTCAAGACTAGCATTGTTCTTTGCACACGTTTACTTGTTGAAGTAATTTACTACTCGTGCACTCAAGGTGAGATCATAGTCCCACTTTTACTCTTTTTGAACTTACATTTGGGATGAGAAAACATAAACATTTCTTTTACTAAGTGAACACAAGTACAGGAAAACAAACATTCTACATACGAGTTTAGAACAAAATCCTCAATTCGATTATCATTAGTTACACTTGCCGGGTGTAAGCGAGAACTTATGTTGTATGGATCCATATGGGTTTGACAAACCCTCATTCAAACAGTTCGCTACCGTTTACGAATGAAATATATTTTCGTGAAACAGTGTATGTTCTAACACTATTGTGATGGGGTTCTATGGAAGGAAAGTTAAGCATTGATAATTGGGTGCTCGTGAAACAAACTTTTGGAATGTATTACTATTATATCAATGTTACAAATCTTGTGGTTCATTTGTACTTACTTACTTAAACCTATGATTTCACCAACGTTTTCGTTGACAGATTTCTATGTTTTTCTCAGGTCCTTGAACGATACATGATACATGCTTCCGCTCATTATTTTGATACTTGCATTGGATGTCGAGTATATATGCATACATGGAGCGTCTTTTGGCTACTTTTAAATTATGTCGCATAAGTTTCATTTGTACTTATAACTTTGTAACGTAACTTGTGGTGGAACAATTCTTATAAACTTTGAACAATCTTTACATTTGAAATGAATGCGACATATCTTTTGGTCAAACGTTGTTTTAAAGACTTATGACCACGTAACGGGACCTAAGTAGACGGCGCCGTCAATGACGATTTTGTCGGGTCGCTATAGATGGTATCAGAGCGTTGGTTGTAGGGATTTAGAGTTCATTGGTGTCAACCTCGAGTCATAGGGTACATTGGTGAGTCTAGACTACAACCGGCATATAGACTTGAAGTAGGAATTACTTGACTACTTGTGCATTTATACTCGAACGCTTCTACTAATATCTACTCTTAGTTCATATTAATCTCACGTTGTTTAATTTGATTGACATGCCACCTTGACTATATGAAATGATGTCGAATGCACATATGAATCAGGGTAATATAATTTCCGGGATTATATTACGGTGACTCATATGAACGTTCCGACATTGTGGCATAAAGAATTTAAGGCGAGTCAAGGAAAACTTTCTCTCTATCTTTATTCCATATCACGGTTAGTATTATTTAGAATACTAACCAACGGTATTCTTTTGTTTTGAAGGAACAATGCCTCTTCGCCGTGCGCCAAGCCGTGAAACTCCCGAACAAGCTCTAAAACGCATGATAGCCACCGCCGTAGATGCGTCCATGGCCGGTCACTCATCCAACAACAATAATAATAACAACCACAACAATCACAACAACAACAACAATGGAGCCGATAACTCAAACGAAGGGTGCTCCTACAAATCCTTCATGGGGTGCAAGCCTCACACTTTTGATGGAACCGGGGGACCGGTCGTGCTCACCCGATGGTTTGAGCAAATGGAAGCCGTCTTTAGCATAAGCGGTTGTCGGGACCAAGACAAGGTCAAATACTCCACTCACACCTTCGTCGGTGTCGCTCTTACATGGTGGAATACTTATGTACAATCGGTGGGTACCGATGAAGCTCACGCCCTCTCTTGGGCCGACTTGAGGGAAAAGATGATTGTCGAATATTTCCCTCGTGAAGAAACCTGAAGGCTCGAACAAGAGCTAAGAACTTTAAAGGCGATCAGAAATGATCTCAAGGCTTATAATCAACGATTTTCCGAACTAGCCTTGATGTGCCCAAATCTTGTGAACCCCGAAGCTTTAAGGGTTGAACTTTACATGGATGGTCTTCCAAAGAGTATCAAACACGGAGTAATGTCATCCGAACCCACTAATCATCAAGAAGCTTTGAACATGGCCCGCAAATTGATAGAAACGGTTGATGAAATCGTAGTTCCGGCACCTAAGGCCTAGGATAAATCGGGCGGCAACAAAAGAAAGTGGGAACCCTCCCAATCAAGCAACAACAACTTTGCTAAGAAGCCTTACACCTCCGACGGCAAGAAGGGTTATGCCGGGAACCTACCTCTTTGCAACAAATGCAACAAACATCACTTTGGTGAATGTGTAAAGTTAATTTGCCACCGGTGCCAAGGAATTGGTCATAAGGCCAACGATTGTAAAAGTGCCACTCCCGTCGCTCAAAAGTGGCCCAATGCACCAAAGACGGGCACTTGTCACGAATGTAGCCAAACGGGTCATTATAGAAATGCATGCCCGAAGAGGAAAGATAACCCCAATACGCGCGGCCGAGCTTTCAACATCAACACCGAGGAAGCCCGGGATGATAATGAATTAGTCACGGGTACGTTTCTTCTCAACAATTCTTATGTTACTTGTTTATTCGATTCGGGTGCCGATAAGAGTTTTGTATCCAAGACTTTGACTCATTCTTTTAATACTCCACCACATCTACTAGATACCACTTATACCATTGAAGTGCCCAACGGAAAACTATTGAGTGCCGACACATATTACCGGGGGTGTACGTTAAACATTTTGGGTAATGAGTTTGAAATTGACTTGATACCCATGGAACTAGGGAGCTTCGATGTAATAATCAGTATGAATTGGTTAGTCAAAATGAGATCTCACATCCTTTGTGATCTTAACGCAATCCGAATTCCTATCGAGAATGGTGAACCTTTGATTGTTTATGGCGATAAGAGTTGCACCAGACTCAACCTCGTTTCGTGCCTTAAAGTTAGAAAACTACTCCGTAAGGGTTGTTTTGTGATCCTTGCCCACGTTAAGAAAGTCGAGTCCGATGAGAAGCACATCGATGATGTGCCAATTGTTAGTGACTATTCCGATGTATTTCCCGATGAATTGCCGGGTCTTCCACCTCATCGACCGGTTGAATTCCAAATCGATCTTATTCTGGGAGCCGCACCCGTAGCACGTGCACCATATAGACTCGTTCCATCCGAAATGCAAGAATTGCAAAGTCAAATCCAAGAACTACTTGATCGTGGTTTTATCCAACCTAGCCATTCACCTTGGGGCGCTCCGATTTTGTTTGTTAAAAAGAAAGACGGATCCCTACGAATGTGCATTGACTATCGTGAACTAAACAAATTGACGGTTAAGAACCGATATCCTCTTCCTCGCATCGATGACCTCTTTGATCAATTACAAGGGTCTTGTGTATATTCAAAAATCGATCTCCGCTCGGGTTATCATCAATTGAGGGTTAAGGGGGAAGATGTCTCCAAAACCGCTTTCCGGACTCGTTATGGTAGTTATGAATTCCTTATCATGCCATTTGGTCTCACTAACGCACCGGCGGTGTTCATGGATCTTATGAACCGCGTGTGCAAACCGTATCTCGATAAATTCGTTATTGTGTTCATCGATGACATATTGATCTATTCTAAAAATGAAGAAGAGCACGAACAACATCTCCGACTTGTGCTTGAACTCTTGAGACAAGAACGACTTTATGCCAAATTCTCCAAGTGTGAATTTTGGTTGAAGGAAGTTCAATTTCTTGGTCATGTTGTAAGTGATCAAGGTATTAAAGTCGATCCCACGAAAATTGAAGCCATTAGTAAATGGGAGACTCCTACTACTCCTACTTACATTCGTCAATTCTTGGGTCTCGCAGGGTACTATCGTAGATTCATCGAAAACTTCTCTTTGGTTGCACGTCCTCTAACCGCATTAACTCACAAGGGAAAGAAATTCATTTGGGCGACCGAGCAAGAATCCGCGTTCCAAATCTTGAAAACGAAGCTAACCACCGCTCCTATCTTGTCACTTCCCGAAGGCAATGATGACTTTGTTGTATATTGCGATGCCTCGAAACATGGTTTTGGGTGTGTATTGATGCAACGAACGAAAGTCATTGCTTATGCTTCTCGACAACTCAAAATTCATGAACGAAACTACACGACGCATGATCTCGAACTCGGAGCCGTTGTCTTTGCACTTAAAATGTGGAGACACTATCTTTATGGAACCAAGAGTACTATCTTCACCGATCACAAAAGTCTCCAACACATTTTCGATCAAAAGCAACTAAACATGAGACAATGAAGGTGGATTGAAACCTTAAACGATTACGATTGCGAGCTTCGTTACCATCCCGAAAAGGCAAATGTAGTAGCCGATGCCTTAAGTCGAAAAGAAAGAGCGGTGCCTCTTCGTGTCCGAGCCTTAAACATCACCATCCACACAAACCTTAATAGTCAAATTCGTGTAGCCCAAGACGAAGCTCTCAAGGATGAAAACATCTCTCTCGAACACTTGAACGTCCTCACCTCTCGATTCGAAGTTAAAGAAACCGGACTCCGATATTTCGCCGGAAGAATTTGGGTACCTAGTTATGGGGACTTGCGAAGCCTTATTTTAGACGAAGCCCATAAGTCAAGGTATTCGATTCACCCCGGTGCCAATAAGATGTACCACGACCTCAAAGAACAATATTGGTGGCCGAACATTAAAAGGGACGTCGCTACTTATGTTGGAAAGTGCCTAACTTGCTCCAAAGTCAAAGCCGAACATCAAAGACCGTCCGGACTACTTCAACAACCCGAAATCCCGCAAGGGAAATGGGAAAGGATAACGATGGATTTTATCACCAAACTACCAAAGACGGTTGGTGGTTATGATACTATTTGGGTCATTGTTGACCGACTCACCAAATCCGCGCACTTCCTAGCCATGAAGGAAACCGACAACATGGAGAAACTCGCACAACTCTACATCAAAGAAATCGTAGCCCGACACGGTGTACCCTTATCGATTATCTCCGACCGAGATGGCCGTTTTGTTTCTAGATTTTGGCGTACTTTGCAAGAAGCATTGGGAACATGTTTAGACATGAGCACCGCATATCATCCTCAAACCGATGGACAAAGCGAACGTACAATTCAAACCTTAGAGGACATGTTACGAGCTTGCGTGGTTGATTTCGGAAAAGCTTGGGATAAGCACTTGCCTCTCGCCGAGTTCTCTTACAACAATAGTTATCACGCGAGTATTAACGCCGCACCTTTTGAAGCGCTATATGGCCGAAAGTGTCGTTCACCTCTTTGTTGGGCCGAAGTAGGCGACGTACAAATCACCGGACCCGAACTCATTCACGAAACCACCGAGAAGATCGTTCAAATCCGAGATAGGCTTCGGACGGCCCGGAGTCGTCAAAAGTGCTATACCGACAAAAGACGCAACGACCTTGAATTTCAAGTCGGTGACCGCGTCATGTTAAAAGTCGCACCTTGGAAGGGTGTAATCCGTTTTGGGAAACGCGGGAAGCTAAATTCGCGGTATATTGGTCCTTTCAAAATCTTGGAGCGTGTTGGAACCGTTGCTTATCGTTTAGATCTTCCGCCTCAACTGAGTTCCGTTCATCCTACTTTCCATGTATCTAACTTGAAAAAGTGTTTAGCCGAACCCGAACTCATCATCCCTCTCGAGGAGCTTACTATCGATGACAAACTTCATTTTGTGAAGGAACCGGTTGAAATTGTGGACACCTCCGTCAAAACGTTAAAACAAAGCCGAATTCCAATTATCAAGGTCCGTTGGAATGCCAAAAGGGGACCCGAGTTTACTTGGGAAAGGCAAGATCAAATGCAAAAGAAATACCCTCACTTATTCCCGATTCCGGAAACGCAAGATCTCGAGGAAGAAACAACGACTACTACGCCTACTTAAATTTCGGGACGAAATTTCTTTTAAGGAGTAGGTAATGTAACATCCCGCCTTTTTCCAATTACTTTTACGTTATACTAATTTAAACTCCGTTATATGTTTATAACATCTCCCGTTAATACGCGTTTTAAATTATCTCGTTTAGGTAATTCACGCACCCGATTCAAATTAGAGGGACTAAACTTGCCAAGAGGCCAAAGATTTGACTAGGTCAACTAGTCAAACCTTCAACCTCCTCCTCTCATTTCAACATCTCCATCTTTCTTCTACTCCCTTTTTCTCTCAAGAACACCAACAAGAATTCATCATCTAAATTCGGATTAGGAAGCTAGCAACAAAATAAATTACATATTCGTGATCCTCTCTTCATCCTCTTCATTTTGGTACCAACTTCATCTCGTTTGGGTAACATTTCTAAAACTCTAGATTTCTCTAAATTCGTTTTTTTGACTTGAAAAGGTGTTAGTTAGTGTCTATGGCTCAAGTCTAACATGATTATATGATTTATATGCTCGATCTCGTTGTTTTAGTTTAACTAGCATGAACTTGAATTTTGGTGTATTGTTCTTGAATTTTGGATGATCATATGTTGTTAGATGTTAAAAGTTCATGTTCTAATTGTGTTCCTAGTATCACTAGCTTCAATTTGATGTGTAGGTTGCTTTAGAAAAGTTCATGAACTTGATTTATGATTTTGGTGAATTTGGGTTAGGGTTTGATGAACTTGAAATGGACTTTTAATGCATTGAATGCCATGGATTATTGTTGATAAGTGTTTAGTTGGATTGTATGCTTGATTACCTTCGAAACGGCATATCATTCATGTAAATTGGTTACCCGAATCATTGAATCGCATTTATGAACTTGTATGCGATTAATGTTGAGCATTAGATGCGGTTTTGGTTGTTATAATAGGTAGATTGATTGATGAAATGTGTTAGTTGTCTTCCTCGTCAAATTACCTTCCCAACGGTATAAAATACTTGACTTGATTGTTTGCGGATCATAAATTGTGTTTATTTGGTTTTTGGTTCGTGCACTTAGAAGGTTTCTGCATCATACTGGAATACCAATCTGGACGCCATCCAGACCCTTGGACGCCGTCCCAGAATTCAAAGCTGGACGCCGTCCAGATAATTGGAAGCCGTCCAGGCCTTCAAAGCTGGACGCCATCCAGACAATCTGGACGCCGTCCAGATACCCTGACAGGCTACTGTCTTCGTTGGTCATTTTACGGAAAATGTTTGCTATGCTATGGACCTCCGATTCACATGTAACTTGTTCTAACATGCTCATATATGATTAAAAACCTCAGAAAAATAGTTCGGGACCCGACCCGAACGTGTTGACTTTTTCGTTGACTTTGACCCGACCAAGTTGACTTTTAATTAAACTTAACCAATTGTTTGTGCAATCGTTCTAACATGCTTTTATACTTGTACCTTGCATGAAACATGACAATTTGATTCACATGCTATTATGATCGAGTCTTAACGAGCCATAGGACTAATTGAACATCTTTGACCAATCGTGACTATCGTTATTGATACAACCTATTTGTTTAGGTCAAGACTAGCATTGTTCTTTGCACACGTTTACTTGTTGAAGTACTTTACTACTCGTGCACTCAAGGTGAGATCATAGTCCCACTTTTACTCTTTTTGAACTTACATTTGGGATGAGAAAACATAAACATTTCTTTTACTAAGTGAACACAAGTACAGGAAAACAAACATTCTACATACGAGTTTAGAACAAAATCCTCAATTCGATTATCATTAGTTACACTTGCCGGGTGTAAGCGAGAACTTATGTTGTATGGATCCATATGGGTTTGACAAACCCTCATTCAAACGGTTCGCTACCGTTTACGAATGAAATATATTTTCGTGAAACAGTGTATGTTCTAACACTATTGTGATGGGGTTCTATGGAAGGAAAGTTAAGCATTGATAATTGGGTGCTCGTGAAACAAACTTTTGGAATGTATTACTATTATATCAATGTTACAAATCTTGTGGTTCATTTGTACTTAATTACTTAAACCTATGATTTCACCAACGTTTTCGTTGACAGATTTCTATGTTTTTCTCAGGTCCTTGAACGATACATGATACATGCTTCCGCTCATTGATACTTGCATTGGATGTCGAGTATATATGCATACATGGAGCGTCTTTTGGCTACTTTTAAATTATGTCGCATAAGTTTCATTTGTACTTATAACTTTGTAACGTAACTTGTGGTGGAACAATTCTTATAAACTTTGAACAATCTTTACATTTGAAATGAATGCGACATATCTTTTGGTCAAACGTTGTTTTAAAGACTTATGACCACGTAATGGGACCTAAGTAGACGGCGCCGTCAATGACGATTTTGTCGGGTCGCTACAAATTATGTACAAGGACACTTGGTATAATTGATAACAAAATATTAAAACCTTGGGTTACACTCAGTCGACATCCTGGTGTAATTATTAAACAAAGTATTAAAATCTTGTTACAGTTTAAGTCCCCAATTAGTTGGAATATTTAATTTCGGGTATAAGGATAATTTGACGAGGACACTCGCACTTTATATTTATGACTGATGGACTGTTATGGACAAAAACCAGACGGACATATTAAATAATCCAGGACAAAGGACAATTAACCCATGGGCATAAAACTAAAATCAACACGTCAAACATCATGATTACGGAAGTTTAAATAAGCATAATTCTTTTATTTCATATTTAATTTCCTTTATTTTATATTTAATTGCACTTCTAATTATCGCATTTTTATTGTTATTGTATTTAATTGCACTTTTAATTATCGTACTTTTTAATTATCGCAAGTTTATTTTATCGCACTTTTATTATTCGCAATTTCATTATCGTTATTTACTTTACGCTTTAATTTAAGTCTTGTATTTATTTTTAATATTTTACATTTGGTTTTAACTGCGACTAAAGTTTTAAAATCGACAAACCGGTCATTAAACGGTAAAAACCCCCCTTTATAATAATAATATTACTTATATATATATTTGTATTTTTATAAAAGTAAACTAATATAGCGTTAAACTTTGTTTAAAGATTTTCCCTGTGGAACGAACCGGACTTACTAAAAACTACACCACTGTACGATTAGGTACACTGCCTATAAGTGTTGTAGCAAGGTTTAAGTATATCCATTCTCTAAATAAATAAATATCTTGTGTAAAATTGTATCGTATTTAATAGTATTTACTGCTAAAATTAATAGTATTTTATACCACTCCGCTACCACATCAGGGACACCGAAAGGCGGAGTGTCCTGAGATGTTTAATGATCAAGGTAAAAGTGTAGTGGAGAGTACGGGTAGCATGGTGAAGGGAGTGTCAGGATACAGTGTGTCAAAATGTTACGATTGTGGTCAAAGGGGTCGCGAGTGTCCGTTGGGCAAGACTGTATGTTTTTACTGTCAGAAGGAAGGGCATCAGAAGTCAAAGTGTCCCGAATTGGTTGTTAAACAGATTTGTAAGTTGGGAGATTTTTCGCCTACGTGTTATAATTGTCTACAACGAGGTCATTTGACACGGGATTGTGAGAGTATACCTTTAAGCACGATCAAGTGCTTTATTTGCTAGAAGGAGGGACACCGCAAGTCGGAATGTCCCGAATCGTTTGAAGATCGGGTTAAGAGGTTAGAGCGCGACTATCTGATGGATAATGAAGCGCAGAAATCCGACAGTGTAGCTTCAGGTACTTTCGTTCTCAATGCAAATATGCCTTGTTATTATTTGTTGTGTGCTGATGGATTCGGTTATGAATTAGAGACTTAAATCTCGTCACGAGATTCACTTAGTCTTTAGTGAATGTGTATGTAACTAGTACCCATAAGGGTCTGGGGTTAGTGAACTCGGTGACAGTTTGATTTGTTAGTGGTTTCGATGACGGTGCACCGGGGTGATGCTTGAGTCGTTGACTCGCGATAGTGTGACCTGAGTCGAATGCATTGCGTTAATACGCGAATTGTTATGGGTAGCATTCCTAATGGAATCTCCCCATGTTGAAAGTTGGATTCACTACTGAAGGGTGTAAGACTTAATTTTTCTAAGCATTCCTTGGTGATTAGCGAAGGGTTTGGTTTTACCAACCTATAATATGAATAGGCTCTATTGTTCGGTTGACAACGCGTGTTCGTTTTGGTGCCAGAAGTTGAAGAACCGTAAGGTTCATGGGTTGGTCATGATTATAGTCATTTTAGTCTTGAGACTGGTAGCATAGGAAGAATAAAACAATGTGATGTGACGTACGAGTCGTGAGATACTAGACTGGTAAATTTCATCTCCCTTTAACGAGATGGATGCGCAAGATTGTCGGGTACGCGGACACGGACGTCACGCTCGAACAAGTCAAGGACGGTGTTTGATGGCGAGGATGCGAGTGTTAAGTTAACGTTGTTCACTCTTTTTCCCAGAGGGGAAGCATATGTGTATTGTCGGTCGGACAATTTCGGGAGCTACGGGTCGAGAAAACCCACTGGTTGGAAAAGTCTGCCCTGCGGATAGCGGCGTTCTTGATATACGAGGTACAAGTATGTTGGCGGTTGATCGTTGCTTAAGTGATGCCAGTGGACGAATGTGAGCGTCGGTTTTATGGTGAAATGAACTCGCGAGAGTTCGTGGGCTATGATCGATGGGGAGATTGGTCGTATAGGTCTGTGTGTCGTGCCTTGTCTCTGTTGTTTGAGTCTTTTGTTGTCTAGGCTTTTTGCGTTGGGGCTCTTGGGTTGTCAAAATCGTTCGAGTGAGACCCGTAGGATTGGCGACTGTGTCGTGTATTGTTGCGCATGTATGAGTTAAACAACTAAACGTATGATGATGAAACCATGAAGGGCGTAGCCAATATATATATATATATATATATATATATATATATATATATATATATATATATATATATATATATATATATATATATATATATATATATATATATATGTGTGTGTGTGTGTGTGTGTGTGTGTGTGTGTGTGTGTGTGTGTGTGTGTGTGTGTGTGTGTGGGTTGATAATAAAATGTTAGGTTCGTATCTACATGTAAATTTGGTGATTGGTGAGTAAAGTGTCGGCGTAAGGATTCGGCTTTTGATGTCTA
The DNA here is from genome assembly GCF_046630445.1 of Rutidosis leptorrhynchoides. Classification (NCBI taxonomy): domain Eukaryota; kingdom Viridiplantae; phylum Streptophyta; class Magnoliopsida; order Asterales; family Asteraceae; genus Rutidosis; species Rutidosis leptorrhynchoides. The sequence continues at coordinate 571,505,530 of NC_092334.1, forward strand.
CGTGATAAAATGTGGTGAGTAATTCCGTAAGATCTCACTCTTTGTTAACCACGATTGCGGTTTGATGCGGTGCGTGTAGCGAGTGTTCATAGAATTTATGTGAGAAGGTAACCATGATGATGTTTATGACGAGGTTGGAAGAGTATAATCCTTGGTGTTTCCAAGCATCTCCTTAGTGATGAGTTGAAAGGTTAATGGGCTAGTGGTGCGAACTAGATGAGTTGAGACTAGCGGGTGTCGCTAGAAGGTTGTTGGCGCTGAGCCGTAAAGTTCTTGGAAATTGCGTGACTTCTAGTAGTCAGAAGACACGTGACACCGAGAGTAGACCCCGTAAGGGTCGAGCTCTTGAGACTCGGTGGTAGTAATGGGAGTTGCATAACACTGCGTCATGTAGTGACCCGAACTTTTCCATGTTTATATATATATTAAATGAAATTGTTATTTACATGATTAAGTGTTTCCAACATGTTAAGCAATCAAACTTGTTAAGACTTGATTAATTGAAATAGGTTTCATATAGACAATTGACCACCCAAGTTGACCGGTGATTCACGAACGTTAAAACTTGTAAAAACTATACGATGACATATATATGGTTATATATATAGTTAACATGATTTTATTATAAGTATGTATCTCATTAGGTATTTTAACAATGAGTTATATACATAAAAAATGAGACTATTAATTTAAGAAACTCGAAAACGATATATATAACGATTATCGTTATAACAACGTCTTACTAGGTACATATGAATCATATTAAGATATTGATACACTTGGTTAATTATGTTAAATGATAAGTAAATATATTATTAAGTGTATTAACAATGAAATGCATATGTAAAAATAAGACTACTAACTTAATGATTTCGAAACGAGACATATATGTAACGATTATCGTTGTAACGACATTTAACTGTATATACATCATACCAAGATATATTATATATCATAATATCATGATAATATAACAATTTAACATCTCATTTGTTATAATAAACAATGGGTTAACAACATTCAACAAGATCGTTAACCTAAAGGTTTCAAAACAACATTTACATGTAACGACTAACGATGACTTAACGACTCAGTTAAAATGTATATACATGTAGTGTTTTAATATGTATTCATACACTTTTGAAAGACTTCAAGACACTTATCAAAATACTTCTACTTAACAAAAATGCTTACAATTACATCCTCGTTCAGTTTCATCAACAATTCTACTCGTATGCACCCGTATTCGTACTCGTACAATACACAGCTTTTAGATGTATGTACTATTGGTATATACACTCCAATGATCAGCTCTTAGTATCCCATGTGAGTCACCTAACACATGTGGGAACCATCATTTGGCAACTAGCATGAAATATCTCATAAAATTACAAAAATATGAGTAATCATTCATGACTTATTTACATAAAAACAAAATTACATATCCTTTATATCTAATCCATACACCAACGACCAAAAACACCTATAAACACTTTCATTCTTCAATTTTCTTCATCTAATTGATCTCTCTCAAGTTCTATCTTCAAGTTCTAAGTGTTCTTCATAAATTCCAAAAGTTCTAGTTTCATAAAATCAAGAATACTTCCAAGATTGCAAGTTTACTTTCAAGTTTTCTAAATCCATTCCAAGTAATCATCCAAGATCAAGAAACCTTTGTTACTTACAGTAGGTTATATTTCCAATACAAGGTAATAATCATATTCAAACTTTAATTCAATTTCTATAACTATAACAATCTTATTTCGAGTGGAAATCTTACTTGAAATTGTTTTCGTGTCATGATTCTGCTTCAAGAACTTTCAAGCCATCCAAGGATCCTTTGAAGGTAGATCTATTTTTCTCATTTCCAGTATGTTTATCCAAGGAAATTGTGGTAGTAATGATGTTCATAACATCATTCGATTCATACATATAAAGCTATCTTATTCGAAGGTTTAAACTTGTAATCACTAGAACATAGTTTAGTTAATTCTAAACTTGTTCGCAAATAAAAGTTAATCCTTCTAACTTGACTTTTAAAATCAACTAAACACATGTTCTATATCTATATGATATGCTAACTTAATGATTTAAAACCTGGAAACACGAAAAACACCGTAAAACCAGATATACGCCGTCGTAGTAACACCGCTGGCTGTTTTGGGTTAGTTAATTAAAAACTATGATAAACTTTGATTTAAAAGTTGTTATTCTGGGAAAATGATTTTTATTATGAACATGAAACTATATCCAAAAATTATAGTTAAACTCAAAGTGGAAGTATGTTTTCTAAAATGGTCATCTAGAAGTCGTTCTTTCGACTGAAATGACTACCTTTACAAAAACGACTTGTAACTTATTTTTCCGACTATAAACCTATACTTTTTCTGTTTAGATTCATAAAATAGAGTTCAATATGAAACCATAGCAATTTGATTCACTAAAAACGGATTTAAAATGAAGAAGTTATGGGTAAAACAAGATTGGATAATTTTTCTCATTTTAGCTACGTGAAAATTGGTAACAAATCTATTCCAACCATAACTTAATCAACTTGTATTGTATATTATGTAATCTTGAGATACCATAGACACATATACAATATTTTGACCTATCATGTCGACACATCTATATATATTTCGGAACAACCATAGACACTCTATATGTGAATGTTGGAGTTAGCTATACAGGGTTGAGGTTGATTTCAAAATATATATAGTTTGAGTTGTGATCAATACTGAGATACGTATACACTGGGTCGTGGATTGATTCAAGATAATATTTATCGATTTATTTCTGTACATCTAACTGTGGACAACTAGTTGTAGGTTACTAACGAGGACAGCTGACTTAATAAACTTAAAACATCAAAATATATTAAAAGTGTTGTAAATATATTTTGAACATACTTTGATATATATGTATATATTGTTATAGGTTCGTGAATCAACCAGTGGCCAAGTCTTACTTCCCGGCGAAGTAAAAATCTGTGAAAGTGAGTTATAGTCCCACTTTTAAAATCTAATATTTTTGGGATGAGAATACATGCAGGTTTTATAAATGATTTACAAAATAGACACAAGTACGTGAAACTACATTCTATGGTTGAATTATCGAAATCGAATATGCCCCTTTTTATTAAGTCTGGTAATCTAAGAATTAGGGAACAGACACCCTAATTGACGCGAATCCTAAAGATAGATCTATTGGGCCTAACAAACCCCATCCAAAGTACCGGATGCTTTAGTACTTCGAAATTTATATCATATCCGAAGGGTGTCCCGAAATGATGGGGATATTCTTATATATATGCATCTTGTTAATGTCGGTTACCAGGTGTTCACCATATGAATGATTTTTATCTCTATGTATGGGATGTGTATTGAAATATGAAATCTTGTGGTCTATTGTTACGATTTGATATATATAGGTTAAACCTATAACTCACCAACATTTTTGTTGACGTTTAAAGCATGTTTATTCTCAGGTGAATACTAAGAGCTTCCGCTGTTGTATACTAAAATAAGGACAAGATTTGGAGTCCATATTTGTATGATATTGTGTAAAAACAGCATTCAAGAAACTGATTTCGATGTAACATATTTTTATTGTAAACCATTATGTAATGGTCGTGTGTAAACATGATATTTTAGATTATCATTATTTGATAATCTACGTAAAGCTTTTTAAACCTTTATTTATGAAATAAAGGTTATGGTTTGTTTTAAAAATGAATGCAGTCTTTGAAAAACGTCTCATATAGAGGTCATAACCTCGCAACGAAATCAATTAATATGGAACGTTTTTAATCCATAAGAACGGGACATTTCAGTTGGTATCAGAGCGTTGGTCTTAGAGAACCAGAAAATTTGCATTAGTGTGTCTTATCGAGTTTGTTAGGATACATTAGTGAGTCTGGACTTCGACCGTGTTTTCTTTAAAAATGATTGCTTAACATTTTTGTTGGAAACTATATATTATTAACATGTATATATTATGTGATATATTAATCTCTTAACATGTTTGATATTGTGTGATAGATGTCTACCTCTAGCACAAATCCCATTGACTCACATAATAATAACGAAGAGTCGAATATATATTAGACTGATTCACAAGTTCCCGAAGAAGAACCGGAAGAAGAATCAGAACTGGAAGAAGAATCAGAACCGGAAGAGGAGGAACCGGAGGAGGAAATAGAACCTGTGGGGGAAATAATAAAACGGTTAAGTAAAAGAAAATCCTCAACCAACCGACCAAGGTTAATTATGGTCAATGGTGTTTCCGCCAAGGAAGCAAAATATTGGGAGGATTACCAATTCTCCGATGAATCGGATTCCGACGAGAATTCCGATGATGTTATAGAAATTACCCCAACTGAATTTAAAAAAGCAAAAGAAAATAATAAGGGAAAGGGCATAAAAATAGAGAAATCTAATTCCAACCCCGATGAACTTTATATGTATCGTCAACTCCCGAAGTCCTTAAGTTGTAACATTGACCCGGGAACCTCTAAACCACCAGGTTTTTCTAAACCGTTGTGGAAAACGACAGCTAGTATTAGGGGAACATCATATATCCCTAGAAACTTGGCAAAACGAACCAAAACCGAAGAAGAAGAAACGAGCGAGTCGGAATAAGATAGTTGTATTCGTGTGGTGTAATATATGTAATATAGTGTGCTTATGCTTTATGATATATGTAAAAATTGCTTGTATTAATAAGTATTTTTTTTATGAATCTAACTCTTGTCTATTTTACAGTATAAAAACACAAAATGGATAGACAACCCAATATTTTAAGAGACCTACCCGGAGACATGATTGATGAAATCTTATCTAGAGTCGGTCAGAATTCTTCGGCACAACTATTTACGGCGAAATCAGTTTGTAAGACATTCGAAGAAGGTTCCAAGAATGTCTTGGTTTATAAGAGACTTTCGTTTGAAAGATGGGGGATATCACATTGGGAAACCCATAAGTTACGATGTGTTTACTTTGACGCATATATTGCGGGGAACCCAAATGCTATTTTACGCAACGGGTTAAGAAATTATTTTGACTCAATGTATCCGAATATAGGACTTCATGATTTAGAAAAAGCGGCTAACATGCAACATAAAGAAGCATGCTATGCTTACGGGTTAGTAATGTTCGCTTCTCACCAGAGTGAGAAAAAGAACATTGGGCTACAACTATTAAACAAAACGTTCCCATAAGTGACGGAGTTGGTAATTAGGGTAAGAAATGAGGTTTTTAGGTTATTACGAGACTGTTGGTCATTACGTAACCCTCGTCCCTTTGACGACGTTACAACACGCTGTCTTATCAATGGCCATAACGGTTATGTTCCACAATGTAACACCCTGGGCAAATCCCACATCGCCCACGAACATGAGTGATCATGGGATTATAAGGTAATACTCCCGCTTAAATGACACGACGCGTTTTGGGATCACAGGCTGAGTAAAAGTGCGAGTACGTTATGGTTAAGCGTGCTCGGGTGAGAGCACTACCAGGATGGGTGACCTCCTGGGAAAGTGCTTATCGTGTGTGGTCGCCAAGAAAAATCCGTGCGCCTGCGGGCAAAGCGGACAATATTGTAGTCATGTTAAGCTGGGGGATTTCAGAATGGTATCAGAGCCACTCATGTACCGTTGGGGGTGGTGGGGCAAACCTCATCGAGGACGATGAGTCCCTGAGGGGGGGTGAATGTAACACCCTAGGCAAATCCCACATCGCCCACGAACATGAGTGATCATGGGATTATAAGGTAATACTCACGCTTAAATGACACGACGCGTTTTGGGATCACAGGCTGAGTAAAAGTGCGAGTACGTTATGGTTAAGCGTGCTCGGGCGAGAGCACTACCAGGATGGGTGACCTCCTGGGAAAGTGCTTATCATGTGTGGTCGCCAAGAAAAAGCCGTTCGCCTGCGGGCAAACCGGACAATATTGTGGTCATGTTAAGTGGGGGTGTTACACACAAGACCAAGGATGGGAAGTAGTCCTAGTAAAACCAGAATGCATGACTTGTTTCTGGACGTATGAATTACGTGTCTTTATTGCCTTTGCTGAACGACTTGTGTACTAGTTAGAATTATCTTCACAACTATCTTGTATCAAAGTTATTGTGTGCTATATTTCATGCTTTATGTAAAATAAGCGGTATTGTAAGTTTGTAACATATTGTATAAAAGTTTGAACGCGAAATATTATTATAATCAGTTTTTCATATAGAATTATAGTAGTTGAATTGTATATTAGCTACTAAGTATGAACTTAAAGGGTAGGTACTACCCGAATTCAAACTTATAAAACGCTAATATGAAGAAAAAGCTTTTATAAATGAGTTCATATTATGCTACGAAATACTATTAACTACTCTTAATATTCTGTATGATTAACTTGTTCCATTTGACTATTTGAAGGAAATGGCACCGACTACTCGACACACCGTGAATATGAATGAAGAGGAATTCCGTACTTTTCTAGCTTCAAACATAGCCGCAGTACAGGCTACGCTACATACCAACAATAACCTTGGATCTAGCAGTACAGGAAATCGTGTAGGATGCACCTACAAAGAATTCACTGCCTGCAAACCTTTGGAATTTGATGGAACCGAAGGACCGATAGGATTGAAACGGTGGACCGAGAAGGTCGAATCGGTGTTTGCCATAAGTAAGTGTACTGAAGAGGACAAAGTGAAGTACGCTACGCATACCTTCACAGGTTCTGCTTTAACATGGTGGAATACCTATCTAGAGCAAGTGGGACAAGATGATGCGTACGCACTACCGTGGTCAGCATTCAAGCACTTGATGAACGAGAAGTACCGTCCCAGAACCGAGGTCAATAAGCTCAAGACAGAACTTAGAGGGTTACGAACCCAAGGATTTGATATTACCACGTACGAAAGAAGATCCACAGAATTGTGCCTATTGTGTCCGGGAGCGTTCGAAGATGAGGAAGAGAAGATCGAATAGTTTGTGAAAGGATTACCGGAAAGAATCCAAGAAGATATAAGTTCACACGAGCCCGCCTCCATACAACAGGCATGTAGAATGGCTCACAAACTAGTGAACCAGATTGAGGAAAGAATTAAAGAACAGACGGCTGAAGAGGCCAATGTGAAGCAAGTCAAAAGAAAGTGGGAGGAAAACGGTGATAAGAATCACCAATACAACAACAACAGCAATTACAATAATAATCGCAACAATTATCCCATCAATCGCAACATCAATCGCAACTACAACAAACGACCCAACAACAACAACACCAACAACAACAACAACAACAACAACAACAACAACAATAACAACAACAACTACAACAATCATCCCAACAACAATAACAACAGCAACAACAACAACAACAACAATCAGAAGCAGCTATGCCAAAGGTGTGAAAAGTATCACTCGGGGTTCTGCACCAAATTTTGCAACAAGTGTAAAAGAAATGGTCATAGCGCGGCGAAGTGTGAGGTCTACGGACCAGGGGTTAACAGAACGAAAGGAACAAATGGTGTCGGAACGAGTAATGGCGGAGCAAGTAGTGTCGGAGCAAGTTATGCCAATGTAGTTTGTTATAAATGTGGAAAACCGGGCCACATTATTAGAAATTGCCCGAACCAGGAGAACACGAATGGACAAGGCCGCGGAAGAGTTTTCAATATTAATGCGGCAGAGGCACAGGAAGACCCGGAGCTTGTTACGGGTACGTTTCTTATTGACAATAAATCTGCTTACGTTTTATTTGATTCGGGTGCGGATAGAAGCTATATGAGTAGAGATTTTTGTGCTAAATTAAGTTGTCCATTGACGCCATTGGATAGTAAATTTTTACTCGAATTAGCAAACGGTAAATTAATTTCAGCAGATAATATATGCCGGAATCGAGAAATTAAACTGGGTAGCGAAATATTTAAGATTGATTTGATACCAGTAGAGTTAGGGAGTTTTGATGTAATAGTTGGCATGGATTGGCTGAAGAAGGTGAAAGAAGAGATCGTATGTTATAAAAATGCAATTCGCATTGTACGAGAAGAAGGAGAACCCTTAATGGTGTACGGAGAAAAGGGCAACATGAAGCTACATCTTATTAGTAATTTGAAGGCACACAAACTAATAAGGAAAGGTTGCTATGCTGTTCTAGCACACGTCGAGAAAGTACAAACTGAAGAAAAGAGCATCAATGATGTTCCCGTCGCAAAAGAATTTCCCGATGTATTTCCGAAAGAATTACCTGGACTACCTCCACATCGATCTGTTGAATTTCAAATAGATCTTGTACCAGGAGCTACACCAATAGCTCGTGCTCCTTATAGACTCGCACCCAGCGAGATGAAAGAACTGCAAAGCCAACTGCAAGAACTATTAGAATGTGGTTTCATTCGACCAAGCACATCACCATGGGGAGCTCCTGCTTTGTTTGTCAAGAAGAAGGATGGTACATTTAGGTTGTGTATTGACTACAGAGAGTTGAACAAACTTACCATCAAAAACCGTTATCCACTGCCGAGAATTGACGACTTATTTGATCAACTACAAGGCTCGTCGGTTTATTCGAAGATCGATTTACGTTCTGGATATCATCAAATGCGAGTGAAGGAGGATGATATTCCAAAAACTGCTTTTAGGACGCGTTATGGTCATTACGAGTTTATGGTTATGCCGTTTGGATTGACTAACGCACCAGCTGTGTTCATGGACCTTATGAACCGAGTGTGTGGGCCATATCTTGACAAGTTTGTCATTGTTTTCATCAATGACATACTTATTTACTCAAAGAATGATCAAGAGCACGAAGAACATTTGAGAAAAGTGCTAGAAGTATTGAGGAAAGAAAAACTGTACGCTAAGTTTTCAAAGTGTGCATTTTGGTTGGAAGAAGTTCAATTCCTCGGTCACATAGTGAACAAAGAAGGTATCCAGGTGGACCCGGCAAAGATCGAAACCGTTGAAAAGTGGGAAACCCCAAAAACTCCGAAGCAGATACGTCAATTTTTAGGATTGGCTGGTTACTACAGAAGATTCATCCAAGATTTCTCCAAAATAGCAAAACCCTTGACTGCATTAACGCATAAAGGGAAGAAATTTGAATGGAAGGATGAACAAGAAAAGGCGTTTCAATTATTGAAGAAAAAGCTAACTACGGCACCTATATTGTCATTGCCTGAAGGGAATGATGATTTTGTGATTTATTGTGACGCATCAAAGCAAGGTCTCGGTTGTGTATTAATGCAACGAACGAAGGTGATTGCTTATGCGTCTAGACATTTGAAGATTCACGAACAAAATTATACGACGCATGATTTGGAATTAGGCTCGGTTGTTTTTGTATTAAAGACTTGAAGACACTACTTATATGGGGTCAAAAGTATTATATATACGGACCACAAAAGTCTTCAACACATATTTAATCAGAAACAACTGAATATGAGGCAGCGTAGGTGGATTGAATTGTTGAATGATTACGACTTTGAGATTCGTTACCACTCGGGGAAGGCAAATGTGGTAGCCGACGCCTTGAGTAGGAAGGACAGAGAACCCATTCGAGTAAAATCTATGAATATAATGATTCACAATAACCTTACTACTCAAATAAAGGAGGCGCAACAAGAAGTTTTAAAAGAGGGAAATTTAAAGGATCAAATACCCAAAGGATCAGAGAAGCATCTTAATATTCGGGAAGACGGAACCCGGTATAGGGCTGAAAGAATTTGGGTACCAAAATTTAGAGATATGAGAAAAATGGTACTTAGAGAAGCTCATAAAACCAGATACTCAATACATCATGGAACGGGGAAGATGTACAAGGATCTCAAGAAACATTTTTGGTGGCCGGGTATGAAAGCCGATGTTACTAAATATGTAGGAGAATGTTTGACGTGTTCTAAGGTCAAAGTTGAGCATCAGAAACCATCAGGTCTACTTCAACAACCCGAAATCCCGGAATGGAAATGGGAAAACATTACCATGGATTTCATCACTAAATTGCCAAGGACTGCAAGTGGTTTTGATACTATTTGGGTAATAGTTGATCGTCTCACCAAATCAGCACACTTCCTGCCAATAAAAGAAGATGACAAGATGGAGAAGTTAGCACGACTGTATTTGAAGGAAGTCGTCTCCAGATATGGAATACCAATCTCTATTATCTCTGATAGGGATGGCAGATTTATTTCAAGATTCTGGCAGACATTACAGCAAGCATTAGGAACTCGTCTAGACATGAGTATTGCCTATCATCCACAAACTGATGGACAGAGCGAAAGTACGATACAAACGCTTGAAGACATGCTACGAGCATGTGTTATTGATTTCGGAAACAGTTGGGATCGACATCTACCGTTAGCAGAATTTTCCTACAACAACAGCTACCATTCAAGCATTGAGATGGCGCCGTTTGAAGCACTTTATGGTAGAAAGTGCAGGTCTCCGATTTGTTGGAGTGAAGTGGGGGATAGACAGATTACGGGTCCGGAGATAATACAAGAAACTACCGAGAAAATCATCCAAATTCAACAAAGATTGAAAACCGCCCAGAGTCGACAAAAGAGCTACGCGGACAGTAAAAGAAAAGATATAGAGTTTGAAATTAGAGAAATGGTCATGCTTAAGGTTTCACCTTGGAAAGGCGTTGTTCGATTTGGTAAACGGGGGAAACTAAATCCAAGGTACATTGGACCATTCAAGATTATAGATCGTGTCGGACCAGTAGCTTACCAACTGGAGCTACCTCAACAACTCGCGGCTGTACATAACACTTTCCACGTCTCAAATTTGAAGAAATGTTTTGCTAAAGAAGATCTCACTATTCTGTTGGACAAAATCCAAATCAATGAAAAACTTCAATTCATTGAAGAACCCGTCGAAATAATGGATCGTGAGGTTAAGAGACTTAAACAAAACAAGATACCGATTGTTAAGGTTCGATGGAATGCTCGTAGAGGACCCGAGTTCACCTGGGAGCATGAAGATCAGATGAAGAAGAAATACCCGCATTTATTTCCAGAAGATACGTCAACACCTCCAACTGCTTAAAATTTCGGGACGAAATTTATTTAGCGGGTGTCGCTAGAAGGTTGTTGGCGCTGAGCCGTAAAGTTCTTGGAAATTGCGTGACTTCGAGTAGTCAGAAGACACGTGACACCGAGAGTAGACCCCGTAAGGGTCGAGCTCTTGAGACTCGGTGGTAGTAATGGGAGTTGCATAACACTGCGTCATGTAGTGACCCGAACTTTTCCATGTTTATATATATATTAAATGAAATTGTTATTTACATGATTAAGTGTTTCCAACATGTTAAGCAATCAAACTTGTTAAGACTTGATTAATTGAAATAGGTTTCATATAGACAATTGACCACCCAAGTTGACCGGTGATTCACGAACGTTAAAACTTGTAAAAACTATACGATGACATATATATGGTTATATATATAGTTAACATGATTTTATTATAAGTATGTATCTCATTAGGTATTTTAACAATGAGTTATATACATAAAAAATGAGACTATTAATTTAAGAAACTCGAAAACGATATATATAACGATTATCGTTATAACAACGTCTTACTAGGTACATATGAATCATATTAAGATATTGATACACTTGGTTAATTATGTTAAATGATAAGTAAATATATTATTAAGTGTATTAACAATGAAATACATATGTAAAAATAAGACTACTAACTTAATGATTTCGAAACGAGACATATATGTAACGATTATCGTTGTAACGACATTTAACTGTATATACATCATACCAAGATATATTATATATCATAATATCATGATAATATAACAATTTAACATCTCATTTGTTATAATAAACAATGGGTTAACAACATTCAACAAGATCGTTAACCTAAAGGTTTCAAAACAACATTTACATGTAACGACTAACGATGACTTAACGACTCAGTTAAAATGTATATACATGTAGTGTTTTAATATGTATTCATACACTTTTGAAAGATTTCAAGACACTTATCTAAATACTTCTACTTAAAAAAAAATGATTACAATTACATCCTCGTTCAGTTTCATCAACAATTCTACTCGTATGCACCCGTATTCGTACTCGTACAATACACAGCTTTTAGATGTATGTACTATTGGTATATACACTCCAATGATCAGCTCTTAGTAGCCCATGTGAGTCACCTAACATATGTGGGAACCATCATTTGGCAACTAGCATGAAATATCTCATAAAATTACAAAAATATGAGTAATCATTCATGACTTATTTACATGAAAACAAAATTACATATCCTTTATATCTAATCCATACACCAACGACCAAAAATACCTATAAACACTTTCATTCTTCAATTTTCTTCATCTAATTGATCTCTCTCAAGTTCTATCTTCAAGTTCTAAGTGTTCTTCATAAATTCCAAAAGTTCTAGTTTCATAAAATCAATAATACTTCCAAGATTGCAAGTTTACTTCCAAGTTTTCTAAATCCATTCCAAGTAATCATCCAAGATCAAGAAACCTTTGTTACTTATAGTAGGTTATATTTCTAATACAAGGTAATAATCATATTCAAACTTTAATTCAATTTCTATAATTATAACAATCTTATTTCGAGTGGAAATCTTACTTGAAATTGTTTTCGTGTCATGATTCTGCTTCAAGAACTTTCAAGCCATCCAAGGATCCTTTGAAGGTAGATCTATTTTTCTCATTTCCAGTATGTTTATCCAAGGAACTTGAGGTTGTAATGATGTTCATAACATCATTCGATTCATACATATAAAGCTATCTTATTCGAAGGTTTAAACTTGTAATCACTAGAACATAGTTTAGTTAATGATTTTTAAAACTATGATAAAATTTGATTTAAAATTTGTTATTCTGAGAAAATGATTTTTATTATGAACATGAAACTATATCCAAAAATTATGGTTAAACTCAAAGTGGAAGTATGTTTTCTAAAATGATCATCTAGACGTCGTTCTTTCGACTGAAATGACTACCTTTACAAAAATGACTTGTAACTTATTTTTCCCACTATAAACCTATACTTTTTCTGTTTAGATTCATAAAATAGAGTTCAATATGAAACCATAGCAATTTGATTCACTCAAAACGGATTTAAAATGAAGAAGTTATGGGTAAAACAAGATTGGATAATTTTTCTCATTTTAGCTACGTGAAAATTGGTAACAAATCTATTCCAACCATAACTTAATCAACTTGTATTGTATATTATGTAATCTTGAGATACCATAGACACATATACAATATTTCGACCTATCATGTCGACACATCTATATATATTTCAGAACAACCATAGACACTCTATATGTGAATGTTGGAGTTAGCTATACAGGGTTGAGGTTGATTTCAAAATATATATAGTTTGAGTTGTGATCAATACTGAGATACGTATACACTGGGTCGTGGATTGATTCAAGATAATATTTATCGATTTATTTCTGTACATCTAACTGTGGACAACTAGTTGTAGGTTACTAACGAGGACAGCTGACTTAATAAACTTAAAACATCAAAATATATTAAAAGTGTTGTAAATATATTTTGAACATACTTTGATATATATGTATATATTGTTATAGGTTCGTGAATCAACCAGTGGCCAAGTCTTACTTCCCGACGAAGTAAAAATCTGTGAAAGTGAGTTATAGTCCCACTTTTAAAATCTAATATTTTTGGGATGAGAATACATGCAGGTTTTATAAATGATTTACAAAATAGACACAAGTACGTGAAACTACATTCTATGGTTGAAATATCGAAATCGAATATGCCCCTTTTTATTAAGTCTGGTAATCTAAGAATTAGGGAACAGACACCCTAATTGACGCGAATCCTAAAGATAGATCTATTGGGCCTAACAAACCCCATCCAAAGTACCGGATGCTTTAGTACTTCAAAATTTATATCATATCTGAAGGGTGTCCCGAAATGATGGGGATATTCTTATATATATGCATCTTGTTAATGTCGGTTACCAGGTGTTCACCATATGAATGATTTTTATCTCTATGTATGGGATGTGTATTGAAATATGAAATCTTGTGGTCTATTGTTACGATTTGATATATATAGGTTAAACCTATAACTCACCAACATTTTTGTTGACGTTTAAAGCATGTTTATTCTCAGGTGAATACTAAGAGCTTCCGCTGTTGCATACTAAAATAAGGACAAGATTTGGAGTCCATGTTTGTATGATATTGTGTAAAAACTGCATTCAAGAAACTGATTTCGATGTAACATATTTGTATTGTAAACCATTATGTAATGGTCGTGTGTAAACAGGATATTTTAGATTATCATTATTTGATAATCTACGTAAAGCTTTTTAACCCTTTATTTATGAAATAAAGGTTACGGTTTGTTTTAAAAATGAATGCAGTTTTTGAAAAACGTCTCATATAGAGGTCATAACCTCGCAACGAAATCAATTAATATGGAACGTTTTTAATCAATAAGAACGGGACATTTCACGTCAGGTGCCTTTTTATACCTGCTAGTGAAATGTTTCACTCCGATGGTGTGATTACTTTGTATTTGAGTACCGGTGAGGAACCCGAAGATACAACTGCGGTATACTGCGGCGTCTAGCGGGCGTTAGCATTTGGCCGATTTGAAGGATCAAGGTTCAAATACCTTGTTATAGGTCCGCGAAGAATCGTTAAGTATGACCAGCGTCGAGACCGGTCATGTGGGTTTGTGTAATGTCAGGATTTCGCGAAACGTTATCACTTTGGCGGTGGGTATACGGGATTAGAATCCTAAGTGGGGGAGTAAGTACCGGAGATTTCGGAATAATCCCTATCTAGTAGACGTGGGCGAACGGGTGTCGCTTATTTAGGAAAGGAAGACTTCGATGGTCTTCGGAGAAGTCCCAAGTTGGACTTTGGAATAAATTATGAAGGTATTTTTCGACATGAGTTCAAATGGCGAAGTTCCCGAATGGCGGATACGAGAGATTTTCGGAAAGCGTCGGGATGATTCCCGAATACACCACGATTGAAAGGCACGACGACGACGATTGTCGTGAATTGTCCTACTTTTAGGACGATTATGAAGTGTATGGCACGAGTTTTGATACTCGGCGTAGGAGCAAACGGTTGCGGTTATTTTGTTTCGTGAGTTGATTACCCGATATCATTGAAAATGATGGAATAATAAGGCCATTGGAAGAATGTTACGAAGTTTTCACGGTGTACTTCCGAGTGAGTGGTGAAAATTTTGGTTGAATGGAAGTGTGGGGTACGGTTGTTGTAATATAATGCGTTAGTGTACGAAGCGAGAATTCGGATGCGTGATTACTACATGTGTGACTCCGCGTTGGAAACAGAAATGTTTGAGGGAGAAGTGCTTAACTTCTAGTGTTGACGCGGATCACGATCAAATTTAAGTGGGAGAGAGTTGTAACACCCCGTTTTTCTCCATACATGTCTCGAGGTACGCAATTTGATCTTTAGAATGTATATACTTGTTTGCGTATGTGGCTAAGTATTTTAAAAAGTTAGTTTAGGATGTTACTGTTAAACTGTCGCGTATTGGGGTGTTCTGTCGCGTTGGGAATGGTCGCGGAATGCGATGTAACAAGTTGACACGCGACGTCTGGTGAGCCCAGATTTCCTGATCAAAATGTCACGATTGGAAGGTGTCATTCGCGTTTTGGTTTGGTTTGTCACGGTTCGTGACACCCATTTTGTGGTACGCGACCCATGTCGCATAAATGGACAATTTAACCCATTTTAATTGGCATCTTTTGGGGGTGTTTTAGTCTTTTCACTTGCGGACGGTTTGGAGGACCTAAAAAAAACTGATACAACCTTATCCTAACTTCATTTATCACTTCTTCATCTACCCACATTCAATTTAGAGAGAGAGTGAGGGTTTTAGTGAGAGAGAGCTCACTTTGAGGTAGAAGAAGGCCAAATCTCACCCGAGCCCAAGTTTTAAAGTTGTTCCCTACGTCTCTAGCTACGTTGTGATAGTGTTGGTAAGTTTTAACTCCGAGTTTTGAGTTTAAATTGATTTATAGCTAGGGTTTGTTCATTTAAGGCTTGTAAGACCCATTTGGAGGTTAAATGGGTGAATTGGGGTTAAATTGATGTATGGAAACCATAAAGGTTGTAATCTAGGATTTGGTCATGTAAATTGGTGTTTATAGAGTTAATTGTGTTGATTAATCACTAATACACCTATGTGTTAGTGAAAGTTTTGTTAATGGGTTCGAGTTTGACCAAATTATGAGTCTTAGTGTTAAAATGGGTCAAATGGGTAATGGTTGACCTAGTTGGGCAAGATGGGTATGAAATACCCTAAGTTTGTGTTAATTGGTGTTGTTAGACCTTAATCACTAGCTTTTAGTGATTTAGGATGATCTTGACCTTAAATGGGCGGTTTTGGCATAAATGAGTCATTTAATGCAATTAAGTCATTAAATGCACATGAGTAATTGTTGGTGTTTAGTCTAACGAGTTTGTATGTTAATTATATGCATAATGTAATAGGTACGTTACATTAAAGGTTGCAAGCTTGATTTCTAATTCACCAAAGGCGTTAAGGTGAGAGGAATAATTATGCATGTATGTATATAGTATATTTATTTGTATGCTATGGCATGATCCACGGAGCCGGAAGTGCCATAGTATGTGCGAGTGTGCTATGTTGCGAACCATGGAGCCGGTGGCATCATGGTACGTGTATTGTAGTGTGAACCAAGGAGCCGGTAGAACTATAGCACGAGTGTTGAGGTGTGAACCACGGAGCCGGTATCGCCTCGACAAGAGTATGACTCGAGTTGTGATATGAACCACGGTGTAGTGACCCGACAAAATCGTCATTGACGGCGCCGTCTACTTAGGTCCCGTTACGTGGTCATAAGTCTTTAAAATAACGTTTGACCAAAAGTATGTCGCATTCATTTCAAAAGTAAAGATGTTTCAAGGTTTACAAAGTAGTTCGACAACTAGTTACATAGCAAAGTTTAAAGTACAATTGAAACATATGCGACACAATTTAAAAGTAGCCAAAAGACGCTCCACGTATGCATGTATACTCGACATCCAAGCAAGTATCAAAAGTAATGAGCGGAAGCATGTATCACAAAACGTTCAAGGACCTGAGAAAAACATAGAAATCTGTCAACGAAAACGTTGGTGAAATCATAGGTTTAAGTAAGTAAGTACAAGTGAACCACAAGATTTGTAACATTGATATAATAGTAATACATTCCAAAAGTTAATATTCACGAGCACCCAATTATCAATTCTTAACATTCCTTTCATAGAACCCCATCACAATAGTGTTAGAACATACACTGTTTCTCGAAAATATATTCCATTCGTAAACGGTAGCGAACCGTTTGAATGGGGGTTTGTCAAACTGTAACGACCCTACTTTTTTCATTATCTTTTACCGTTAATTATTTAACGACCGTTAACTGTTATTCGTGCCACGTCATTTCTATGACCTATATTATTATCTTTGTAATAATATATTAATTATTATGTGTTATATGAATATTTGTATTCATATCTTTAATTGTACGTTTCTACGTGTCGCGGATTTCTATCAGGCGAATCTTTTCGGTTTTCAAACCAACGGTCGAGCTTTTGGGATTTTTAAGTCCTAATTATTTTAAATATGATATTTTAATGTCATATGATCATATATAGTGTTTATATATTTTATTCGTCGCGTATTTGTTATCTCTCCGAAAAATCAATCGCGTAGCGGTGTTTTCGCGTTTAGGGCTTCGTTCGGGCATCCGGGCCACAAGCAATTTATCTTAGCATCAATTTGGCCCAGAAATGGAGCCCACCCCATTGATTTTGGACGGACACCCCATGGGGAGGGGGTATACCCCTTTCATTTTTGCAATTCTCCTCATTTTCACATTTTATTCCTAATTTTATCAACCCTAAAATTCATTTGGTGCTCTCTCCTCTTCTCCCTCCCTAGCCGTCACCACCACCACCACCATAATCCATCATCATCTTCATCAAATAATACTTGGATCAAGAAATCATTCACATATTCGGATTCTACACAACGATCTCTACGCGTTCATATTACTTGATTGTTGATTAGGGTATAAACCCTAACCCTAGATTTTCAATTTTTCAATTATTTTTCTGTTTTTACATGTTATATTGATAGTATGATGATAATATGTTATTGTATTGTTGATTGTATGCGTAGAATTGCTCGATTGCATATTTTTTCGGTTTGATAAAATTGAGACAGCAGCTTTTTCGTGTGTTTCTGATATTTTAACTGATGTTGATCATAAAATAAAGTATATAAATGAGTTCCTCTCATCAAGACATTAATTTTAGACTCCGGATTCATGTCGTTTCGATTCCCGGAGCCCTAGATACGAGCAAAGTGGTATTTTGTTAAGATTGAAATGTGATTTTGGTATGAACCAGGTTTGGTCCGACTTTGTGACCATATTTGGTGACTTTAGGGTGTGTTAGTGTGTTAGGACTGATGGTGGGGCGAACTTTCATGTTCGGGTCATCTCAATCCGAGCCACGTATCACCCGTTACGTCTAAAACACGTTTTTGATTGAATTGAAGTTCCAAGTAGTGTATTGGCTGTATATCATGACTTGTGGGCTGTTCATGGTATGTTCTTGAGTGTACCAAAGTGTCAGGTGGTTTGCTTAGGCGGAGATATATGTAAGGCTCGCCGAAAACCGACACCCGGGGCTCAGGATACGACCCGATGAACTTTTGATTTAAAACTTGGGATTTATTATTAAACTTATGATATAAATAATGGATTTCATTATCATTTAATTACTTATGATATAAAAAGTAATTATTATTATTATTTAAGACTTATGATATATATTTATTATATCATTTAATTAATACTTATGATTTAATTAACATTTTAATTAAACTTGTGATTAATAATACTTTCATTATTAATAGAAAATACTTATGATAAGTATTAAATAAGACTTATAATAAGGATTAATTAATTATTTAATTATTATAAGGCTTAGTTATTATTTAATTATAATTTAATTATTAAATACTTATGATTTAATGATTATAATTAGAAACTTATGATATGATTAATAATTCATTATTAATTAATAATACTTATGATATAATTTAAAATTTATTATTAATGAATAATACTTATATTATGACTAATATTTAATTAATTAATTAAATACTTATGTTATATTAATTATATCATTTAAACTTATATTAACTTTAATAATACATTTTAATTTAATTAAACTTATGTTATGACATAATTAGACATATTTAACTTTAATAAACGTTATAACTTATATTATTATTATAACTTACACTTTTAAAATTAACGTTGACTATGTTTGACCAAGGTTGACTTATGAGTTGGCTTTCGGTTGACTTTGACTTTCAGTTGACTTTTGTTGACTTTCTAATTAAGGAAATTTTCCTAACTTATAAACTTTACAAAAATAGAAACTTTCCAAAAATAGAAACTTTCCAAAAATAGAAACTTTTCAAAAATAGGAACTTTCTAAAAATAGAAAGTGTGTGTCCGTACGCTGTTCCGATCAAACCGATGCATGTTGAGTGTTGTTCTATGTCTACTTGCAACATGTACAATAGCTATCATACTAAGACTTGACCTAAGTTAGTTATTTATATCGACCTGCTTTATTTATAGGTCGGCGTTGTGATCATTCCTGATCACTTTACTTCATTTGCTGTTCGCATGTTTGTGTGGTTACTTCGTTTGATATTAAGGTGAGTTATAGTCCCATTTTTCTATTTAAATCTTTTGGGATGAGAATACATGCATTATATTTTTACGTATTGGACACAAGTGGAAGTTGGTTTAAATTATTCATTGTGAGTTGAACAGAAATATTCCCTAGTCTGGTAACTGTAATCACTGGTTTCTACTGGTGAACGCGAATCCTATGGATAGATCTATCGGGTTTGACAACCCCATTTCGAGCTAGTCGCGCTAGCAATTTATAATCGGAATGTTTAGTACTTCGTAATTTGTTGTAGATACACTTGTTCGGTGTATATTATTTATTGTGTTTGGCAAGGGTAAATAAATGGTTAAGTGGTTACCAGGTGGCTCACGGTAAATGGAATAATGTTTTTATATGTTTTCTAGCATATAATTTTGTGGTCCAAAAAGGAGTTTTTATGTTTTCAAACATAAATTTTTATGGTTTTTATTAAATATTGTTTGCAATATTAAACCTATAATTCACTCAACATTTTTGTTGACAGTTACTCGCATGTTTTATTCTCAGGTTCATGATTGATTGCTTCCGCTGTGCTTAGAGAGTCTGCATATTTATGATGGCAGCTTTTGTTAAACAATAACTTGCATTCTATTTTGATACATTTAATAGTGGATGCTGTTGACTTTGTTTTGGTCAACATTTGGTTAAGTAATATTGTATGGTTTTTCTAAACTTATACATTTTGGTAGGTTTCCTTTATAGGGAATTATTTTTTTAATAAAGAATGCAAGGTTGTTTTATTAAATTCATATAGAGTTTCGATCAAGCTGTGGGACCAAGATAACGATGGTCGTCAAGTGTACTTTGACGGGTCATTAAAGTTGGTATCAGAGCCTTGGTTGTAGGGAATTAGGCTGCATTGATGTCGTCACCCCGAGTCAATAGGGTGCATTAGTGAGTCTAGTCTACAGCCCGGCCTATAATGTATTTTTATATATGATTATTTGTATCGTATTAGTATGTATATTGTTATCATACATACATCTGGTTATGTTCTGAATCCGGGGGGAACTCCCATTCTGATTTAAACGTATTCTTCGACTCATGCGAACTTATCCTTATAAGAACACCTCGGGTAGTGAAACCGATGGATGTCATTCTTGACTTCTGAAATTCTCGACATTTCTATGTCATCTATTATGATTATGTATATAACGCTTGAGTTATATTACGCGAGATGTCATTCTTGACTTCTAAATGCTCGGCATTTCAATGTCAGCTATTATGTTTATGTATATAACATTCTTGTTATATTATGTGTCCTTGTGTCGTTGTGCCTATGTGCTTTGGTTTTTGAACCGGAAAACGTCATTCTTGACTTTTAGAGATTCTTGGTACTTCGAAGACATTTTTATGTCATCGTTATTCCTATTCATTACTTTTGGATATTTTGACTCTTGTGCTATCCTTAGCACATTGTTTAAGAAATCATTTTAGGGAAATTGTGTGGAAATTCGAGGTTGGTCGCGTGTCCTGACCTCATGTAGTGCTATTGGAATGGAACTATGAATTAGTGAAATATAATGGCGTCAGGCCAACGTGATTATATTACATTAATTCATAAAGAAGTCCCAATATTGTGACATGAGGAATAGAAAGCGAGTCAAAGAAAATTTTTACACTACTCATTCAGAAATTCCGATGTATTACATGGGTAGGGAAAATATTCATTATCTTATTTGTTGATATACGAGAAGCTCGTTTTAACCAGATTATCTATCTCATGCTCTATCCTTCATAACTCGCTTGTTAGCAATAGCTTTGCTTGGGAACAGTTTTGGCCCAAGGACTTCTGTCCTGATAATAGTCAAAATAACATTTAACTCATTGGTTTTCATGACCTCGTAACATTTGTTGGTCAAATGTCGCATGACGATACAAGTCATTTACTCGATCTTTCGCGATCTTACTTCAACTTGTAACCTCTGAAATACAGATACTCTGCTTATCATCGGGAGTTTTACACATTTGCTTAATTGGGCGGTTCTCACGAGATTTATGGGCGAATAGAAGTAATGAAATATTTTGTCATGTATACAATTTATAAAATCATATATGTACGTATGGATTCAAAAGAATAAATTTACCCTTACTTATTTTGGCTAGAATATACTAAATTATACCTCCAAAATTATTTTAAGACCACTCATTTATTGAGCTGTTTAACGAAGTCAATTTGTTTTTATATAAAATGGTACACGTTGTACATGCTTCTAAATTTACTAAGAACTTCGTTCCGTTTATGTTGTCACATCAAACGTTTAAAGCTTTTTCAAAACTCCTTTGATTGATTTTATTAAATTTTTGCATTACCCTACAGAGTGTTTGGATCACAGTTCTTCTCATCCTCCGTTTAAGGATGAAACTTACCCTTAAGTTCATAGATAGAAACTCTTACACCACTTTGGATTCCGGTTTTACAAAATTTGTAGGAAAGTCTTTGCGCTCAAAAAATTTTCCCCTATTATGATTGGACATGGCCGAAACGCGGACCGATAAATCAATTTTCTGGGGTGCATTCGGTGGTCACCCTATTGTAGAAAAGGCGCTAGGTGGGTTTCTACCCCAACTGTTGTTATAGTGGGTATCATGGATATATATTACACTAGACCGTTTGAGGAGTTTCTACTCTCAATATTCGCTGTCAACCGCAACACCCTCGTAAACATCAATCCTAGGATTCAATAGTTTGAGGTGCACGAAATTATTTTTGGAGATTCATCTTACCTGGAGCCAGCCGTTCTTTATAACCCGTGATTCGCGTTCTTTTCATCCGCACATAAATTTAAGAATATGGATGAATCCTAGATTTCCTCGCTCATGGTACAAGGAAGTACACTCTCGTTGAAATATCACACCTTTCGTACGTCTTTCTTTTGGAAATGTAATGAAAATTTACTTTGAAGTCCATGATCCTCGTTATCTCCCTTGAGAGAATTGCCTTATACATCTATGTCACCGAAGTGACTATTCTATATATTTCTTCCTTCATTGTTGCAACTATATTTCATTCATCCCAATTCGTCCCCTTGGGGAGCTCCTGTTTTGTTTGTTAAGGAGAAAGATGGTTCGTTCCGATTGTGTACTGATCATCGCGAGTTGAACAAGCTTGTTAAGCATCGTTACCCTCTTCCAAGAATTTATGATCTGTTCGATCAGCTTCAAGGTTCGTCCATTTATTCTAAGATCGATCTTCGTTCCGGTTATCATCAACTGTGTGTTAAAGAACCTGATGTTCTGAAAACTGCTTTTCGCACCCGTTATGGTCACTACGAATTCCTTGTTATGCCGTTCGGATTGACAAATGCACCTGCTGAGTTCATGGACCTAATGAACCATGTTTGTAGACCCTATCTAGAGAAATTCGTTATTGTTTTCGTCGACGATATCCTTATTTATTCCAAGAGTGATGAAGAGCACAAAGAACATTTGAAGTTGGTGCTTGATTTATTGAGAAAAGAAGAGTTGTACGCTAAATTCTCTAAGTGTGCTTTCTGGTTAAGAGAAGTTCAATTCCTTGGACATATTGTTAGTAAACAGGGAATACAAGTTGATCCTACTAAGATTGAGGCGATTAAGAAATGGGAGATTCCGAAAACTCCTACGCAGATTCATCAGTTCCTAGGTTTGACAGGCTATTATAGAAGGTTCATTCAAGATTTTTCACGAGTAGCGAAACCTCTGACTGCTTTAACGCATAAGGGGAAGAAGTACGAGTGGAAGAGTGAACTAGAGTCTGCTTTCCAAACTCTGAAGAAGAAGTTAACCTCTGCACCGACATTATCACTACATGAGGGTAGTGATGATCTTGTTATCTTTTGTGATGCTCCGTGTCAAGACTTTAGTTGTGTTTTGATGCAACGAAAGAAAGTCATTGTTTACGCGTCACGTCAGTTGAAGATTTATGAACAGAATTATACAACCCATGATGTAGAATTGGGAGCTGTTGTGTTCGCACTCAAGAATTAGAGACATTACTTATATGGGGTCAAAAGTACTGTGTACACTGATCACAAAAGTCTTCAACATATCCTTGATCAGAAACAGTTGAATATGAGGCAACGAAGATGGATTGAGACATTGAATGATTATGATTGTGAACTTTTATATCATCCGGGAAAGGCCAACGTTGTGACCGATGCGTTAAGTCATAAAGAAAGGGCTGAACCTCGCAGGTTTAGAGCCTTGAATATGACAATTAGAACAAACCTCGCAAGGCAGATTCTTGCAGCTCAAAAGGAAGCCTTGAAGGAGGAGAATTTCGTAACGGGAAGGTCCGAGGCTTGAGTAAATAGTTAGAGGTACGAACCGATGGTACTCAGTATTTTACGGGACGCCTTTGGGTTTCGAAGTTTGGTGATCTACGACAACTTGTTTTAGATGAGGCTCATAAGTCTAGGAACTCTATTCATTCCTGGTACATGAAAGATGTATCATGATCTTAAGGAGCTGTATTGGTGGCCTAATTTGAAAGGTGATGTGGCTACGTATATGGCTAAGTGTTTGACCTATGCTAATGTTAAAGCTGAACATCAGAAACCGTCTGGACTTTTGGTGCAACCTGAGATTCCCGAGTGGAAGTGGGAAGGTATTACGATGGATTTTATTACGAAGTTACCGAGAGTTGTGGGTGGTTATGATACCATTTGGGTGATTGTTGACCGACTCACTAAGTCAACTCATTTCTTACCGATTAAGGAAACAGATTCGATAGAGAAGCTTACTCGTTTGTATTTGAAGGAGATTGTTTCAGGGCATGGTGTTCCTGTACCTATTATTTCAGATCGAGACAGTCGATTTATATCAAGGTTTTGGCAACCCTTACAGGAAGCTTTGGGAATTAAATTGGATATGAGTACTGCTTATCATCCGCAGACGGATGGTCAGAGTGAAAGGACCATTCAAACTTTGGAAGACATGTTACGAGTATGCGTTATTGATTTTGGTAATGGGTGGGATAGATACTTGCCATTGGCTGAATTTTCTTATAATAACAGTTATCATGGAAGTATTGAAGCCGCACCGTTTGAAGCTCTGTATGGTAGAAAGTATAGGTCTCCTATCTGTTGGAATGAGGTTGGGTATGCTCAACTCATAGGCCCAGAAGTTATTCATGAGACTACCGAGAAAATCGTACAGATTAAAGAAAAATTGAGAACCGCCAGAAATCGGCAAAAGAGTTATGCCAATAAGTGAAGGAACGATATTGAATTTCAGGTCAGTAACCGTGTTATGTTAAAGGTTTCACCTTGGAAGTGTGTGATACGTTTTGGTAAAAGGGGAAAGTTGAGTCCTCGTTTTGTTGGACCTTTTGAGATTATTGAGAGAGTTGGACCGGCGGCTTATCGTTTGAAGTTTCCACAAGAACATAGTGTTGTTCACGATGTTTTTCATGTATCGAATTTGAAGAAGTATTTGGCCGAGGCCGATGAAACTATTCCTCTGGAGGAACTTCATGTTGATAAACAACTCCATTTTATTGAGGAACCTGTCGAAACTATGGACCGAGAGGTTAAGACTCTCAAGCAGAGCAAAATTCCTATTGTTGAGTTAGGTAGAACGCCAGACGCGGTCCCAAGTTCACTTGGGAGCATGGAGGTCAGATGAGGCAGAAGTACCCGCATTGTTCCCAGATGCCGAGTCAACCCTTGCACCTGCTTAAATTTCGGGACGAAATTTCCGTAACGGGAAGGTACTGTAACGACCCTACTTTTTTCGTTATCTTTTACCGTTAATTATTTAACGACCGTTAACTGTTATTCGTGCCACGTCATTTCTATGACCTATATTATTATCTTTGTAATAATATATTAATTATTATGTGTTATATGAATATTTGTATTCATATCTTTAATTGTACGTTTCTACGTGTCGCGGATTTCTATCCGGCGAATCTTTTCGGTTTTCAAACCAACGGTCGAGCTTTTGGGATTTTTAAGTCCTAATTATTTTAAATATGATATTTTAATGTCATATGATCATATATAGTGTTTATATATTTTATTCGTCGCGTATTTGTTATCTCTCCGAAAAATCAATCGCGTAGCGGTGTTTTCGCGTTTAGGGCTTCGTTCGGGCATCCGGGCCACAAGCAATTTATCTTAGCATCAATTTGGCCCAGAAATGGAGCCCAACCCATTGATTTTGGACGGACACCCCATGGGGAGGGGGTATACCCCTTTCATTTTTGCAATTCTCCTCATTTTCACATTTTATTCCTAATTTTATCAACCCTAAAATTCATTTGGTGCTCTCTCCTCTTCTCCCTCCCTAGCCGTCACCACCACCACCACCATAATCCATCATCATCTTCATCAAATAATACTTGGATCAAGAAATCATTCACATATTCGGATTCTACACAACGATCTCTACGCGTTCATATTACTTGATTGTTGATTAGGGTATAAACCCTAACCCTAGATTTTCAATTTTTCAATTATTTTTCTGTTTTTACATGTTATATTGATAGTATGATGATAATATGTTATTGTATTGTTGATTGTATGCGTAGAATTGCTCGATTGCATATTTTTTCGGTTTGATAAAATTGGGACAGCAGCTTTTTCGTGTGTTTCTGATATTGTAACTGATGTTGATCATAAAATAAAGTATATAAATGAGTTCCTCTCATCAAGACATTAATTTTAGACTCCGGATTCATGTCGTTTCGATTCCCGGAGCCCTAGATACGAGCAAAGTGGTATTTTGTTAAGATTGAAATGTGATTTTGGTATGAACCAGGTTTGGTCCGACTTTGTGACCATATTTGGTGACTTTAGGGTGTGTTAGTGTGTTAGGACTGATGGTGGGGCGAACTTTCATGTTCGGGTCATCTCAATCCGAGCCACGTATCACCCGTTACGTCTAAAACACGTTTTTGATTGAATTGAAGTTCCAAGTAGTGTATTGGCTGTATATCATGACTTGTGGGCTGTTCATGGTATGTTCTTGAGTGTACCAAAGTGTCGGGTGGTTTGCTTAGGCGGAGATATATGTAAGGCTCGCCGAAAACCGACACCCGGGGCTCAGGATACGACCCGATGAACTTTTGATTTAAAACTTGGGATTTATTATTAAACTTATGATATAAATAATGGATTTCATTATCATTTAATTACTTATGATATAAAAAGTAATTATTATTATTATTTAAGACTTATGATATATATTTATTATATCATTTAATTAATACTTATGATTTAATTAACATTTTAATTAAACTTGTGATTAATAATACTTTCATTATTAATGGAAAATACTTATGATAAGTATTAAATAAGACTTATAATAAGGATTAATTAATTATTTAATTATTATAAGGCTTAGTTATTATTTAATTATAATTTAATTATTAAATACTTATGATTTAATGATTATAATTAGAAACTTATGATATGATTAATAATTCATTATTAATTAATAATACTTATGATATAATTTAAAATTTATTATTAATGAATAATACTTATATTATGACTAATATTTAATTAATTAATTAAATACTTATGTTATATTAATTATATCATTTAAACTTATATTAACTTTAATAATTCATTTTAATTTAATTAAACTTATGTTATGACATAATTCGACATATTTAACTTTAATAAACGTTATAACTTATATTATTATTATAACTTACACTTTTAAAATTAACGTTGACTATGTTTGACCAAGGTTGACTTATGAGTTGGCTTTCGGTTGACTTTGACTTTCAGTTGACTTTTGTTGACTTTCTAATTAAGAAAATTTTCCTAACTTATAAACTTTACAAAAATAGAAACTTTCCAAAAATAGAAACTTTCCAAAAATAGAAACTTTTCAAAAATAGGAACTTTCTAAAAATAGAAAGTGTGTGTCCGTACGCTGTTCCGATCAAACCAATGCATGTTGAGTGTTGTTCTATGTCTACTTGCAACATGTACAATAGCTATCATACTAAGACTTGACCTAAGTTAGTTATTTATATCGACCTGCTTTATTTATAGGTCGGCGTTGTGATCATTCCTGATCACTTTACTTCATTTGCTGTTCGCATGTTTGTGTGGTTACTTCGTTTGATATTAAGGTGAGTTATAGTCCCATTTTTCTATTTAAATCTTTTGGGATGAGAATACATGCATTATATTTTTACGTATTGGACACAAGTGGAAGTTGGTTTAAATTATTCATTGTGAGTTGAACAGAAATATTCCCTAGTCTGGTAACTGTAATCACTGGTTTCTACTGGTGAACGCGAATCCTATGGATAGATCTATCGGGTTTGACAACCCCATTTCGAGCTAGTCGCGCTAGCAATTTATAATCGGAATGTTTAGTACTTCGTAATTTGTTGTAGATACACTTGTTCGGTGTATATTATTTATTGTGTTTGGCAAGGGTAAATAAATGGTTAAGTGGTTACCAGGTGGCTCACGGTAAATGGAATAATGTTTTTATATGTTTTCTAGCATATAATTTTGTGGTCCAAAAAGGAGTTTTTATGTTTTCAAACATAAATTTTTATGGTTTTTATTAAATATTGTTTGCAATATTAAACCTATAATTCACTCAACATTTTTGTTGACAGTTACTCGCATGTTTTATTCTCAGGTTCATGATTGATTGCTTCCGCTGTGCTTAGAGAGTCTGCATATTTATGATGGCAGCTTTTGTTAAACAATAACTTGCATTCTATTTTGATACATTTAATAGTGGATGCTGTTGACTTTGTTTTGGTCAACATTTGGTTAAGTAATATTGTATGGTTTTTCTAAACTTATACATTTTGGTAGGTTTCCTTTATAGGGAATTATTTTTTTTAATAAAGAATGCAAGGTTGTTTTATTAAATTCATATAGAGTTTCGATCAAGCTGTGGGACCAAGATAACGATGGTCGTCAAGTGTACTTTGACGGGTCGTTAAACAAACCCATATGGCCATATAACATAAGTTCTCGCTTACACCCGACAAGTGTAACTAATGATAATCGAATTGAGGATTTTTGTTCAAACTCGTATGTAGAATGTTTATTTTCCTGTACTTGTGTTCACTTAGTAAAAAGAAATGTTTATGTTTTCTCATCCCAAATGTAAGTTCTAAAGAGTAAAAGTGGGACTATGATCTCACCTTGAGTGCACGTATGAAAAAGTACTTCAATAAGTAAACGTGTGCAAGAACGAATGCTAGTCTTGACCTAAACAAATAGGTTTGTATCAATATCGGTAAACACGATAGGTCAAAGTGTTCAATTAGTCCTATGGCTCGTTACGGCTTGATTATATAGCATATGAGTCAAATTGTCAAGTTTCATGCAAGATACAAGTATAGAATCATGTTAGAAAGATTGCATAATCATTTGGTTAAGTTTGACAAAAAGTCAAACTTTGGTCGGGTCAAAGTCAAAGAAAAGTCAACATGTTCGGGTCGGGTCCCGAACTATTTTTCTGAGGTTTTTAATCATATGTAAGCATGATAGAACAAGTTACATGTGAATCGGAGGTCCATAACATAGCAAACATTTTTCTTAAAAGTGTCAAGTGGTCAGCCTACTTTGGCGCGCCGCGCGAGGGTATGGAGCGCCGCGCTAATACCTGTTCAGCAACTTTTCTGGCAGTTTTTAAGCTTAAGGCACGAACCTAACTTCAAATCACCATAACTTACGAACCGTAAACATTCAAAACAAGTATCTTATATCATTGGAAAGGTATTTTGACAAGGAATACAACTAAATACATTTCAAAAAACAATTCAATACCCACAACAACTAATATCACATTCAATGCTCATCATTTAATGCATTCAAGTTCATAAATGCAATTCAATGATTCGGGCAACCAATTTACATGAATGATATGCCGTTTCGAAGATAATTAAACATACAATACAACTAAACACTTGATACTAACATCTCATGTCATTCAAAACATCAAAGGTTCATTTCAAGTTCACCAAACCCTAACCCAAATCCATCAAAATCAATAATCAAGTTTATGAAGTTTTCTAAAGCAACCTACACATCAAATTGAAGCTAGTGATACTAGGAACACATTTAATACTTGCACTTTATCATAACAATAACATTAAATCATCTAAAACTCAAAATCAAACACACACTTTTCATGTTCATGCTAGTTACACTAAAACAACGAGATTGAGCATATAAATCATATATTCATGTTAGCCTTGAGCCATAGACACTAATTAACAACTTTATAAGTTAAAAACGTTAAGAACATAAAATCTAGTGATTTTAGAAAGTTACCCAAATGAGATGTAATCGGTATGGAATCGAAGAGGAAGATGAGAGGATTCCGAATATGTAATTTGTTTGGATTGATGCTTGCTCGATTTGATTTGGAAGATGAATCTTTGTATGGGTTTTGAGAGAAAAATGTGTAAGTAATTAAGAAAAAGGAAAATGAATGGATAAATGAATGAAGGAGAAAGAGTTGACTCTTTGACCTAGTCGCCTCTTTGCTCTTTTGTCAAACTTAGTCCCTTAACTTTGGAAACGGGTGCGTGAATTACCTAAGCGAGATAATTTAAAACGCGTATCAATAGGAGATGTTATAAACATATAACGGACTTTAAAATGAATAAACGGAAAGTAAATGGAAAAAGGCGGGATGTTACATTACCTACTCCTTAAAAGAAATTTCGTCCCGAAATTTAAGTAGGCGTAGTGGTCGTTGTTTCTTCCTCGGGATTTTGCTTTTTCGAATTCGCGAATAGATGAGGATACTTCCTTTGCATTTGATCTTGTCTTTCCCAAGTAAACTCAGGTCCCCTTTTGGCGTTCCAACGGACCTTGAAAATTGGAATTCGGCTTTGTTTTAACGTTTTGACGGAGGTGTCCACAATTTCAACCGGTTCCTCCACGAAATGAAGTTTGTCATCAATGGTAAGCTCCTCGAGAGGGATGACGATATCGGGTTTGGCAAGGCACTTTTTCAAGTTGGATACATGGAAAGTAGGATGAACGGAGCTCAATTGGGGCGGAAGATCTAAACGATAAGCAACGGTTCCGACACGCTCTAAGATTTCGAAAGGACCAATATACCGAGGATATAGCTTCCCGCGTTTCCCGAAATGAATTACACCTTTTCAAGGCGCGACTTTTAACATTACGTGGTCACCGACTTGAAATTCAAGGTCATTGCGTCGCTTGTCGGTATAGCTCTTTTGACGACTTCGGGCCGTCCTAAGCCTATCTCGGATTTGAACGATTTTCAAGGTTGTTTCATGAATGAGTTCGGGTCCAGTGATTTGTGTGTCGCCGACTTCAGCCCAACAAAGAGGTGAACGACATTTTCGGCCATATAAAGCTTCGAATGGTGCGGCGTTAATACTCCCGTGATAACTATTATTGTAGGAGAATTCAGCGAGAGGCAAGTGCTTATCCCAAGCTTTTCCAAAGTCGACAATGCAAGCTCGTAGCATGTCTTCTAAGGTTTGAATTGTGCATTCACTTTGTCCGTCGGTTTGCGGATGGTATGCGGTGCTCATGTCTAAACGCGTTCCCAACGCTTCTTGTAAAGTACGCCAAAATCTAGAAACAAAATGGCCATCTCGGTCGGAGATAATTGATAAGGGTACACCGTGTCGGGCTACGATTTCTTTAATGTAAAGTTGTACGAGTTTCTCCATGTTGTCGGTTTCCTTCATGGCTAAGAAATGCGCGGATTTGGTGAGACGGTCAACAATAACCCAAATAGTATCATATCCGCCAACCGTCTTTGATAGTTTGGTGATAAAATCCATCATTATCCTTTCCCACTTCCATTGCGGGATTTCGGGTTGTTGAAGTAGTCCGGACGGTCTTTGATGTTCGGCTTTAACTTTGGAGCAAGTTAGGCACTTTCCAACATAATTAGCAACGTCCTTTTTAATGTTCGGCCACCAATATTATTCTTTGAGGTCGTGGTGTAGTGACCCGAACTTTTCCATGTTTATATATATTAATTGAGATTGATATTTACATGATTAAATGTTTCCAACATGTTAAGCAATCAAACTTGTTAAGACTTGATTAATTGAAATATGTTTCATATAGACAATTGACCACCCAAGTTGACCGGCGATTCACGAACGTTAAAACTTGTAAAAACGACATGACGATATATATATGGATATACATATGGTTAACATGAGATTATGATAAGTAAGTATCTCCATAAGTATATTAACAATCAGTTATATACATATAAACAAGACTACTAACTTAAGGATCTCGAAACGAGACATATATGTAACGATTATCGTTGTAACGACATTTAAATGTATATATATCATATTAAGATATATTAATATATCATAATATCATGATAATATAATAATTTAACATCTCATTAGATATAATAAACAATGGGTTAACAACATTAATTGAGATCGTTAACTTAAAGGTTTCAAAACAACACTTACATGTAACGACTAACGATGACTTAACGACTCAGTTAAAATGTATATACATGTAGTGTATTTAGATGTATTAAAATACTTTTGGAAGACTTCAAGACATATATCAAAACACTCATACTTAACGAAAATGGTTACAGTTACTTTCCCATTCTTTTCTTTCATCAAGAATTCTAGTCGTATTCTTACCCGTATTATACACAGCTTCAAAACGTACTTACTATGGGTATATACCAATAGGAACTAGCATGGGATTCCACTCTTGATTATGTCATGTATGACTAATCAATTTTAACTTCTACCATGAGCTAGTCAACTAATTAGAACTTCTTTTAACCCCACTCACCACTCACCAATTACCACTCATCATTCACTCCATTTCACTTCCAATTCTCTTTCTAATTCTCTCTCAACACACACACACACTATTATGAAAGTATTTTTCCAGTAGTTAATCATCATCTTCATCAAAAATCACTTCAAGAATCAAGCTATAATCATCATAGGAAGAACACTTCAAGAACACTTCAAAAATCCCTTCAAGTTTACTAATTTACTTCCAAGCTTTCTAATCCATTCCAAGTAATCATATAAGATCAAGAAACCTTTGTTATATATAGTAGGTTATATTTCTTATTCAAGGTAATATTCATATTCAAACTTTGATTCAATTTCTATAACTATAAACTATCTTAATTCGAGTAAAAATCTTACTTGAACTTGTTTTTGTGTCATGATCCTACTTCAAGAACTTTCAAGCCATCCAAGATCCTTTGAAGCTAGATCATTTCTTGTCACTTCCAGTAGGTTTACCTACTAAACTTGAGGTAGTAATGATGTTCATAACATCATTCGATTCATATATATAAAACTATCTTATTCGAAGGTTTAAACTCGTAATCACTAGAACATAGTTTAGTTAATTCTAAACTTGTTCGCAAACAAAAGTTAATCCTTCTAACTTGACTTTTAAAATTAACTAAACACATGTTATATATCTATATGATATGCTAACTTAATGATTTAAAACCTGGAAACACGAAAAACACCGTAAAAGCGGATTTACGCCGTCGTAGTAACACCGCGGGCTGTTTTGGGTTAGTTAATTAAAAACTATGATAAACTTTGATTTAAAAGTTGTTATTCTGAGAAAATGATTTTTATTATGAACATGAAACTATATCCAAAAATTATGGTTAAACTCAAAGTGGAAGTATGTTTTCTAAAATGGTCATCTAGACGTCGTTCTTTCGACTGAAATGACTACCTTTACAAAAACGACTTGTAACTTATTTTTCCGACTATAAACCTATACTTTTTCTGTTTAGATTCATAAAATAGAGTTCAATATGAAACCATAGCAATTTGATTCACTCAAAACGGATTTAAAATGAAGAAGTTATGGGTAAAACAAGATTGGATAATTTTTCTCATTTTAGCTACGTGAAAATTGGTAACAAATCTATTCCAACCATAACTTAATCAACTTGTATTGTATATTATGTAATCTTGAGATACCATAGACACGTATACAATGTTTCGACCTATCATGTCGACACATCTATATATATTTCGGAACAACCATAGACACTCTATATGTGAATGTTGGAGTTAGCTATACAAGGTTGAGGTTGATTCCAAAATATATATAGTTTGAGTTGTGATCAATACTGAGATACGTATACACTGGGTCGTGGATTGATTCAAGATAATATTTATCGATTTATTTCTGTACATCTAACTGTGGACAACTAGTTGTAGGTTACTAACGAGGACAGCTGACTTAATAAACTTAAAACATCAAAATATATTAAAAGTGTTGTAAATATATTTTGAACATACTTTAATATACATGTATATATTGTTATAGGTTCGTGAATCAACAGTGGCCAAGTCTTACTTCTCGACGAAGTAAAAATCTGTGAAAGTGAGTTATAGTCTCACTTTTAAAATCTAATATTTTTGGGATGAGAATACATGCAGGTTTTATAAATGATTTAAAAAATAGACACAAGTACGTGAAACTACATTCTATGATTGAATTATTGAAATCGAATATGCCCCTTTTTATTAAGTCTGGTAATCTAAGAATTAGGGAACAGACACCCTAATTGACGCAAATCCTAAAGATAGATCTATTGGGCCTAACAAACCCCATCCAAAGTACCGGATGCTTTAGTACTTCGAAATTTATATCATATCTGAAGGGTGTCCCGGAATGATGGGGATATTCTTATATATGCATCTTGTTAATGTCGGTTACCAGGTGTTCACCATATGAATGATTTTTATCTCTATGTATGGGATGTATATTGAAATATGAAATCTTGTGGTCTATTGTTACAATTTGATATATATAGGTTAAACCTATAACTCACCAACATTTTTGTTGACGTTTAAAGCATGTTTATTCTTAGGTGAATACTAAGAGCTTCCGCTGTTGCATACTAAAATAAGGACAAGATTTGGAGTCCATGTTTGTATGATACTGTGTAAAAAACTGCATTCAAGAAACTGATTTCGATGTAACATATTTGTATTGTAAACCATTATGTAATGGTCGTGTGTAAACAGGATATTTTAGATTATTATTATTTGATAATCTACATAAAGCTTTTTAAACCTTTATTTATGAAATAAAGGTTATGGTTTGTTTTAAAAATGAATGCAGTCTTTGAAAAACGTCTCATATAGAGGTCAAAACCTCGCAACGAAATCAATTAATATGGAACGTTTTTAATCAATAAGAACGGGACATTTCAGTTGGTATCCGAGCGTTGGTCTTAGAGAACCAGAATTTTGTATTAGTGTGTCTTATCGAGTTTGTTAGGATGCATTAGTGAGTCTGGACTTGGACCGTGTTTACTTGAAAAATGATTGCTTAACAAATTTTGTTGGAAACTATATATTTTTAACATGTGAATATTATGTGATATATTAATCTCTTAACGCGTTTGATATTATGTGATAGA
Organism: Rutidosis leptorrhynchoides; assembly: GCF_046630445.1. Classification (NCBI taxonomy): domain Eukaryota; kingdom Viridiplantae; phylum Streptophyta; class Magnoliopsida; order Asterales; family Asteraceae; genus Rutidosis; species Rutidosis leptorrhynchoides. Next base: position 571,540,689 of record NC_092334.1, read on the forward strand.
TGTCTACCTTTAGAACAAGTTCCATTGACTCACCTAATAATAATGAAGAGTCAAATGTAAATTGGAATGATTCGTTGACTGATTCACAAGTTCCCGAAGAGGAACCGGAAGAAGAGTCGGAACCAGAAGAAGAATCGGAACCGGAAGAAGAATCGGAACCGGATGAAGAAATAGAACCGGTGGGGGAAATAATAAAACGGTTGAGTAAAAGAAAATCCTCAACCAACCGACCAAGGTTAATTATGGTCAATGGTGTTTCCGCTAAGGAAGCAAAATATTGGGAGGATTACCAATTCTCCGATGAATCGGATTCTGACGAGAATTCCGATGATGTTATAGAAATTACCCCAACTGAATTTAAAAAGGCAAAAGAAAATAATAAAGGAAAGGGCATAAAAATAGAGAAATCTAATTCCAACCCCGATGAACTTTATATGTATCGTCAACCCCCGAAGTCCTTAAGTTGTAACAATGACCCGGGAACCTCTAAACCACCAGGTTTTTCTAAACCAATGTGGAAAACGACGGCTCGTATTAGGGGAACATCATATATCCCTAGAAACTTGGCAAAACGAACCAAAACCGAAGAAGAAGAAACAAGCGAGTCGGAATAAGATAGTTGTATTCGTGTGGTGTAATATATGTAATATAGTGTGCTTATGCTTTATGATATATGTAAAAATTGCTTGTATTAATAAGTATTTTTTTTTATGAATCTAACTCTTGTCTATTTTACAGTATAAAAACACAAAATGGATAGACAACCCAATATTTTAAGAGACCTACCCGGAGACATGATTGATGAAATCTTGTCTAGAGTCGGTCAGAATTCTTCTGCACAACTATTTAAGGCGAGATCAGTTTGTAAGACATTCGAAGAACGTTCCAAGAATGCCTTGGTTTATAAAAGGCTTTCGTTCGAAAGATGGGGGATATCACATTGGGAAATCCATAAGTTACGATGTGTTTACTTTGACGCATATATTGCGGGGAACCCAAATGCTATTTTACGCAATGGGTTAAGAAATTATTTTGACTCAATATATCCGAATATTGGACTTCGTGATTTAGAAAAAGCGGCTAACATGCAACATAAAGAAGCATGTTATGCTTACGGATTAGTAATGTTCGCTTCTCACCAAAGTGAGAGCAAGAACATCGGCCTACAACTATTAAACAAAACGTTCCCACAAGTGACGGAGTCGGTAATTGGGGTAAGAAATGAGGTTTTTAGATTGTTACGGGACTGTTGGACATTACGTAACCCTCGTCCCTTTGACGACGTTACAACACGCTGTCTTATCAACGGCCATAACGGTTATGTCCCACAAGACCAAGGATGGGAAGTAGTCCTAGTAAAACCAGAATGCATGACTTGTTTCTGGACGTATGAATTACGTGTGTTTATTGCCTTTACTGAACGACTTGTGTACTAGCTAGAATTATCTTCACAACTATCTTGTATCAAAGTTATTGTGTGCTATATTTCATGCTTTATGTAAAATAAGCGGTATTGTAAGTTTGTAAAATATTGTATAAAAGTTTGAACGCGAAATATTATTATAATCAGTTTTTCATATAGAATTGTAGTAGTTGAATTGTATATTAGCTACTAAGTATGAACTTAACGGGTAGGTACTACCCGAATTTATACTTATAAAACACTAATATGAAGAAAAAGCTTTTATAAATGAGTTCATATTATGCTACGAAATACTATTAACTACTCTTAATATTCTGTATGATTAACTTGTTCCATTTGACTATTTTGAAGGAAATGGCACTGACTACTCGACACACCGTGAATATGAATGAAGAGGAATTCCGTACTTTTCTAGCTTCAAACATAGCCGCAGTACAGGCTGCGCTACATACCAATAATAACCTTGGATCTAGCAGTACAGGAAATCATGTAGGATCCACCTACAAAGAATTCACTGCCTGCAAACCTTTAGAATTTGATGGAACCGAAGGACCGATCGGATTGAAACGGTGGACCGAGAAGGTCGAATCGGTGTTTGCCATAAGTAAGTGTACTGAAGAGGACAAATTAAAGTACGCTACGCATACCTTCACAGGTTCTGCGTTAACATGGTGGAATACCTATCTAGAGCAAGTGGGACAAGACGATGCGTACGCACTACCGTGGTCAGCATTCAAGCACTTGATGAACGAGAAGTACCGTCCCAGAACCGAGGTCAATAAGCTCAAGACAGTACTTAGAGGGTTACGAACCCAAGGATTTGATATTACCACGTGTCATAACCCGTCCTTAACCATAAGAACGTGTTAGATAACGTATGATTTCATTGCGAGGTATTGACCTCTATATGCGACATTTTTAAAAGAACAACTGCATATATTTTACATTACAAACCATAATTCTTATTTTGATACAAGCTTTAGACAAAATAAAGATGATTATCGTTTAGCGATAATCTTAGACTTACAAACTTTACATGTGATGATAACAATACGATTTCTAGCATATTTTACATTACAAATCCTCCGATATGCAGTTTTATTTTTGACACAAATATGCATACTCAAGATCTTGTTTAAATTCAACATGTTGCAGCGGAAGCTTCTATATATCACCTGAGAATAGACATGTTTAAAACGTCAACATAAAGTTGGTGAGATATAGGTTTAATGCCGGCAGCAATATATATATAGACCACAAGATTTCATATATAAACGTTTTTAATAAAAATATTCTAAGTGGTTGAGCACTTGGTAACCATACTTAACATTTAATCACGTCGCATATTCCCTTTATTATGAAATCTTACTACTTTACCAAGTGTAGTCACGAAACGAAGTACTGTGCAACCGTTGAATACTGGTCGTCCAGTCCGGTTGGGGTTGTCAGGCCCGATAGATCTATCAACAGGATTCGCGTTTACAATACCGCTGTAAATAACAGTTACCAAGCTACAGGGAAGTATGCCAGTGGTACAACTCAACGTAGAATATATTTTTCAGTTACTTGTGTCCATAACGTAAAACATAAAATACATGTATTCTCATCCCGAAATACTTAGAGTTTAAAAGTGGGACTATATACTCACTTTCGTCTTGAAGATATGTAATTTCGACTTGGTCTCCGATTGATATCACGAACCTATCCATATATAGTTTATCAATATATTTCTATTTTAAACAATCGTCACATATATATACTTTTTATACTTTTAATAGTTTTAATAATTTCTTAGTCCGTAGTTAGCAGTCCGATGTTAGTAATTCAATTTTAATGGTTCATTTTTAGGTGTTTAATAAACCCCCAATGAAATAAATAAAAACCCCCATCGTATATGTATTGGTCGAGATTAATCTTGACCCATGGTACCGGTGTTGTCAAATGACGTGTTGCGTACATAAAGTACCGGTGTTGTCAAATGACGTGTTGCGTACAATCATGGGATCTTATGATTAATCTTCTCGTATTGTTTACGGGTGATCCTGAACCATATAAAATTAAATTATGAGTACATATATATAAAATATCATGTTATTTTAAAAAGATGTGATTTATTTAATTTTCTCCAATTATTTTCGTAGCCAAACTAGTCTTAGATATCCGATCTCGTTTTGGTCATAGTTTCTTCGTTACAACTCCGTTTTCGTTGATTCAACTTGCCACTTCCTTGGATCGAGTCCCTCTTTAAGACTATGAACTGTAAATACCTTAGTTTGTATTCGAAATCACAGGTCATAGGTCAAACTTTAGTGAAACTTATGAAGTTAATCATTTTCCATCATGTAAACAACCTTAAATGATTATTTTTCTAAAAATACTTATACTTTGAGTTAAATCATGAAATTTTTATGTGTTATCATATTCATAGTAAAAATCATTTTTCCAGAAAATAAACCTCCAATTCAATGTTTAAGATGGTTTTTAATTATCCAACCCAAAACAGCCCCCGGTTGCACTCCGACGTCGTAAAAACAGTTTTTAAGGTGTTCTTTGAAAAACCAAGTTATACCTTGTTAAATTAGCATATTTTTAAGTTATATTACAGGTCTTGAAGTATTTTAAAAGTTAAGTTATAAGGATCTATTTAGTTTGCAAACAAGTTTGAAAACATTCAAACTATGTTCTTGTTGTTAAAATTTTATACCACAAAATAAGATAGCTATATATATATGAATCAAATAAGGTTATGAACATAGTTACTACCTCAAGTTCCTTGGACAAGGTTGCTGTAAAAGAGGAGTAAAAAGCTAGAACCAAAAGGGTGATGGAATTGAATGAAAGATTGGAAGTAAGTTTGTGTTCTTGGAAGGATTTCTTGAAGTGTTTTTGTAAGGTTTTCTTATGAGGTTTAAGTGTTGTTTTTGAAGCTAAATGATGGGGAAAATGCTTAGAGATGATCAAGTATGAAGTTAAGAGTATTTTGAGAGTGAAATGGAAGTGTAAGTATGAGAAAATGGGGTGAAGAAATGGTGTGCATGCATAAAAACGTTTTTAGGTTATAAAGGAAAAAAAAAATACCTAACTTTGTTTTCTTGCTAAATAATTCATGCTACTTGACAAATGGATGGTTCCACATGTTTCTTAATCATTTAAGGCTGCTAAGGAGCAGATTTTTATTGGTATATACCAATAGTAAATACATCTAGAAGCTGCGTATGATACGGGTACATATACCCTAGGTATACGTATAGAAATCTTTGAGAAAACGGAACGAGGATTCAAATATAGCTATCTTTTGTAAATATACTTATATTGTTTTATGTATTTAAGTCTTTAAAAGTGATTAAATACATTACTTATACGATATATGTATAAACATTATAGGTCATAAGTATTTAAGTCAAATAACGTTACGTATGGTTATCGTTTTGAAAACTTAAGTTAGTAGTTTCAAAATATACTTATAACTTATTGTTATTAATACAAAATGAGATATTAAAACATTCTTAGATCATGTTAAATATGTATATATACATATATATACACAAACGTATAATTATCATATATTGTATAGTTCGTGATATCATCGGTCAAACTAGACGGTCAAACGTTGTGTAAAACTCTTTTCGAAAACATAAGTCTCAACAATTTGGATTGCTTATCATGTTGGTAAGGTTTAATTTATATAAATATTAATCTTATAAGTATAGAACGATCGAAAAAGTGCGGGTCATTACAGTACCTACCCGTTAAATAAATTTCGTCCCGAAATTTTAAAATTGTACCTATTTTGCGTCATCGGAAAACAAGTGTGGATATTTTTGTTTCATTTGATCCTCTCGTTCCCAAGTAAACTCGGGACCCCTTCGAGCATTCCAACGAACCTTAACGATCGGTATGTTGCTCTGCTTGAGCCGTTTAACTTCACGATCCATGATTTCGATTGGTTCTTCGATGAATTGTAGTTTCTCGTCGACATGGATTTCTTCAAGAGGAATGGTGAGATCTTCCTTTGCAAGACACTTCTTAAGGTTTGAGACGTGAAATGTATTATGTACTCCGGCGAGTTGTTGTGGTAACTCGAGTCGATAAGCTACCGGTCCAATGCGTTCGATAATCTTGAACGGGCCTACATATCTTGGGTTCAGTTTACCCCTTTTTCCGAAGCGTATTACACCTTTCCACGGTGACACCTTTAACATAACCATGTCACCGATCTGAAACTCTAATGGTTTCCTTCGAACATCGGCGTAGCTCTTTTGGCGACTACGGGCTGTTTTCAATCTCTCCTTGATTTGTACTATCTTCTCAGTCGTTTCGTGTATGATCTCGGGACCAGTTAATTGTCGATCTCCTACTTCATTCCAGCAAATAGGAGATCTACACTTCCTTCCGTACAATGCTTCGAATGGCGCAGCTTTAATGCTCGCATGATAACTATTATTATACGAGAATTCTGCTAATGGTAGATATTTATCCCATCCGTTTCCAAAATCGATCACACATGCCCTGAGCATGTCTTCAAGAGTCTGAATCGTTCTTTCACTCTGCCCGTCGGTTTGCGGATGATACGCGGTACTCATATCCAAACGAGTTCCTAGGGCCTCCTGTAGTGATTGCCAGAACTTTGATGTAAATCTACTATCACGATCGGATATAATTGAAATAGGTATTCCATGCCTTGAAACAACTTCCTTTATATACAATCGTAATAGTTTCTCCATTCTATCCGTTTCCTTTATAGGCAAGAAATGTGCAGACTTGGTGAGACGATCAACAATCACCAAAATGGTGTCGTATCCCCAGGCAGTCTTTGGTAACTTCGTGATGAAATCCATGGTAATACCATCCCATTTCCATTCTGGGATTTCTGGTTGTTGAAGTAACCCTGACGGCTTCTGGTGTTCTGCTTTGACCTTGGAACAAGTTAAACACTCCCCAACATATGTTGCAACGTCTGTCTTTAAGTTAGGCCACCAATAATGCGTCTTAAGATCTTGATACATCTTTCCGACTCCAGGATGTATTGAGTATCTTGTCTTATGTGCCTCGTTCAATATCAACTTCCTTAATCCACCCAACTTCGGTACCCAAATACGGTTTGAAAAATATCGAATTCCATCTTCCCGTATAACGAGTTGCTTCTCATACTTCTTCATTATTTCATTTCCTATATTTTCTTTAGTAAGTGCTTCTCGTTGAACTTCTTTGATTTGTGAGTTGAGATTCATGCGAATTTTTATGTTCATCGCTCGTACTCGAATTGGTTCTCGTTCCTTTCTGCTTAGAGCGTCGGCCACCACGTTCGCTTTCCCGGGATGATAACGAATTTCACAATCATAATCATTTATTAACTCAACCCACCTACGTTGCCTCATGTTCAGCTGTTTTTGATCGAAAATATGTTGAAGGCTTTTATGATCAGTAAACACAGTGCATTTAACCCCATACAAGTAGTGTCTCCATATCTTCAATGCAAACACGACTGCTCCCAGTTCTAGATCATGCGTCGTATAATTCCGCTCGTGAATCTTCAATTGTCGGGATGCGTATGCAATAACTTTCTTCCGTTGCATAAGAACGCAACCAAAACCTTGTCGCGAAGCGTCACAATATATTTCAAAATCATCGCTCCCTTCTGGTAACGATAAAATAGGCGCCGTAGTCAACTTCTTTTTCAGTAACTGAAATGCACTCTCCTGCTCAGAAGTCCATTCGCTGTCAACGGCTTAGCTATTCGGGAAAAATCTTGAATAAACCTTCTATAATAACCGGCTAAACCCAAAAATTGGCGTATCTGCATTGGTGTCTTAGGAGTCTCCCATTTTTCAATGGCTTCAATTTTTGCTGGATCAACCTGAATTCCTTTGCTACTAACAACGTGGCCAAGAAATTGCACTTCTTTCAACCAGAAAGCACATTTAGAAAATTTAGCATATAGCTGTTCTTTTCTTAACAACTCTAATATCAACCTTAAATGCTGCTCATGCTCTTGCTCACTCTTGGAATAGATAAGAATATCATCAATGAAAACGATAACAAACTTATCTAGATATGGACTACAAACTCGATTCATGAGGTCCATGAATACAGTTGGCGCATTCGTCAATCCAAACGGCATGACCAAAAATTCGTAATGACCGTAGCGTGTCCGAAAAGCAGTTTTCGGTATATCTTCTTCTTTGACACGTAATTGATGATAGCCCGATCTTAGGTCAATTTTCGAGTACACACATGATCCTTGGAGTTGATCAAATAAGTCGTCAATTCTTGGTAGTGGATACCGATTCTTGATAGTTAACTTATTTAATCCACGATAATCTATACACATTCGGAAAGATCCGTCTTTCTTCTTGACGAATAAAATTGGAGCTCCCCACGGTAAAGTACTTGGTCGTATGAATCCACGATCCAGTAATTCTTTTAACTGACTCTGAAGTTCTTTTAACTCGGACGGTGCAAGTCTATATGGAGTACGAGCCACTGGTGCAGCTCCTGGTACTAAATCTATTTGAAATTCTACAGATCTAAATGGAGGTAATCCCGGCAACTCTTCCGGAAATACTTCAGGAAAATCTCTTGCCACAGGCACGTCATTGATGCACTTCTCTTTTTCTTTCTTTTCGACTTTATTAACATGTGCTAAGATAGCATAGCACCCTTTCTTCAAGCACTTTTGAGCTTTCAAATAACTAATGAGTTTTAGCTTTGAGTTACCCTTCTCTCCATAAATCATTACTGGCGTTTTATCCTTACGAGGAATGCGAATTGCCTTCTTGGCGCACACAACTTCAGCTCCTATTTTGGACATCCAGTCCATGCCGACTATTACATCAAAACTTCCTAATTCTACGGGTATCAAGTCAATTTTAAACGTTTCTCCGGCTAAATTTATTTTACAATCACGACAAATTTTATCGGCTTTAATTAGTTTACCATTAGCTAACTCAATCATGTACTTAGCATCTAGAGGTAATGATGAACAATTCAATTTAGCGTGAAAGTCTCTACACACGTAACTTCTATCAGCACCAGTATCAAATATAATAGATGCGGATAAGTTATTAATGGTAAACGTACCCGTAACAAGCTCCGGGTCTTCACATGCCTCTCTAGTATTAATAACAAATGCTCTCCCACGTGCAGGTCCGATATTCTTCTCTGGATTCGGGCACTGGCTCTTATAGTGACCTTGTTTTCCACACCCAAAACAAGTAATGGTAGCCAAAGCAGTTCTATTTGCATTGGTGGCAGGAGTCTTGGTACCATTTGTATTTGTAACGAGAGCCCTACAATCTTCAGCAAGATGACCCTTTCGATTACATTTGTTGCATACCACATTACAGTAACCAGAGTGATGTTTGTGGCATCGGTTGCATAAAGGATTTTGTCCTTTATAACCAAAGCTTAAACCACTACCCGCACCTTGCGTGTTTTCTTGTTTCTTAAAAGATTGTAGTTGGTTACCTCGATCATAATTTCCATTCCACTTTCTTTTGTTACCTGATACCTTCACATCAGTATTGGATACTTTCTTATCCATGATGACCTGATTCATTAGCTCGTTTGCCATAGTTATAGCTTCATGAATTGTCTTAGGTTTCGATGCTGTAACATTTGCCTTGACCTTTTTGGGCAAACCATCTTTGTACATTTCAATCTTCCGTTCTTCGGTTGGGACCAATTCAGGACATAGCAAAACTAATTCCATGAATCGCTGATTGTAGTTGGTGATTTCAGTACCAATAACCTTCAGACTTCGTAACTCATCTTCCAACTTCCTAACCTCGTTCCTTGGACAATATTCGTTGATTAACATTGTTTTGAATTCTTCCCACGGAGTATCATAAGCTACATCTCCTCCTACAGCCTTCACATAATTTTTCCACCACGTGAGTGCACTATCTTGTAAAGTGCACGATGCATACTTGGTCATGTCCTTTTCAACACAACCACTGATTTTAAACACAGTCTCCATCTTTTCTATCCGCCGGGTTAAACCGATCGGTCCTTCTGTTCCACTGAATGATGAGGGCTTGCAAGCTTGAAAAGTTTTGTAAGTGCACCCCACACGAGGATTTGGGTTAACTGCAGCACCGCTTGCAGCCTCGACCCATAACATTCTGTCGTTCACTCGCTGATTGATGAGTTCCTGGATTTCTTGTTCCGTCATTCGGTTTAATCGCGCCATATTCTTCTATAAGAATGAAAAGAAAATAATTATTCACATGGAATATTATAGATGTAGTGTATATTTACAGTACATTATAGCTTATTAATAATATGAACCAGGTATTATTATAAAAGCCTTTTCTTCTTATTAGCGTTTTATAATTATATCTAGGGTATTACCTACCCGTTAATGTCCATACTTAATAGCTTAGTACAGAATCAATTACTACCATCTAAATAATACTTAACCATGGAAAATTATTGCATTTCACACTTCACTATTTTACATATGCTTATCTTACATCGAACATTAAGCAAACCACACTAATAATATTATACAAAACATTATATGATCCCATGGTTTAATACGGCAGCGTATCGTTTGGTCTATTTTCTAGGACGTTTAGGTTCAAAGAATCGCTTAACGCTTATCCTGGCTGTCTGCCTATATTTTGGCTGTGGGACTGAAGAACTGGATGCCGGAATAGAACGAATAGGAATAGCGGGAATAGGGGTGGTAGTGTCTAGTGGAGTTGGTGCCACATCATCCTTACTAAACTCGGGATTTGAATTTTCTAATTCATTAGCCTTTCGTTTCTTTCCTAGTTCGAACTCGTCTTTTGTAATTTCCTGTATTTCTTCCTCGGGTTCACTTTCCTCCTCGGGTTCACTTTCCGGGTTCTCTATAGTCGGTTCATCCGGAATTTGTGAGTCTTCCCCAAAGATATTATTTTCGTCATTTGATAGGTTAATGACTGGAACACCATCTGAAGATTCTGGTTCGGAGTCGCTGAATGTGATAACAAGTTTTGAGCCCGACATCTATCACACAACAACTAACCCATTAGTACTACATAATATTTACATATAAATTTTAACCAACAATGATAAGCAATGGTTTTTAAATCAGACCCGGTCAAAGTCCAGACTTACTAATGTATCCTAACGACTTCTCGGTTAGACACACTAATGTAAACCTGGTTCGCTAAGACCACCGCTCTGATACCACATGTCATAACCCGTCCTTAACCATAAGAACGTGTTAGATAACGTATGATTTCATTGCGAGGTATTGACCTCTATATGCGACATTTTTAAAAGAACAACTGCATATATTTTACATTACAAACCATAATTCTTATTTTGATACAAGCTTTAGACAAAATAAAGATGATTATCGTTTAGCGATAATCTTAGACTTACAAACTTTACATGTGATGATAACAATACGATTTCTAGCATATTTTACATTACAAATCCTCCGATATGCAGTTTTATTTTTGACACAAATATGCATACTCAAGATCTTGTTTAAATTCAACATGTTGCAGCGGAAGCTTCTAATTATCACCTGAGAATAGACATGTTTAAAACGTCAACATAAAGTTGGTGAGATATAGGTTTAATGCCGGCAGCAATATATATATAGACCACAAGATTTCATATATAAACGTTTTTAATAAAAATATTCTAAGTGGTTGAGCACTTGGTAACCATACTTAACATTTAATCACGTCGCATATTCCCTTTATTATGAAATCTTACTACACCGTACCAAGTGTAGTCACGAAACGAAGTACTGTGCAACCGTTGAATACTGGTCGTCCAGTCCGGTTGGGGTTGTCAGGCCCGATAGATCTATCAACAGGATTCGCGTTTACAATACCGCTGTAAATAACAGTTACCAAGCTACAGGGAAGTATGCCAGTGGTACAACTCAACGTAGAATATATTTTTCAGTTACTTGTGTCCATAACGTAAAACATAAAATACATGTATTCTCATCCCGAAATACTTAGAGTTTAAAAGTGGGACTATATACTCACTTTCGTCTTGAAGATATGTAATTTCGACTTGGTCTCCGATTGATATCACGAACCTATCCATATATAGTTTATCAATATATTTCTATTTTAAACAATCGTCACATATATATACTTTTTATACTTTTAATAGTTTTAATAATTTCTTAGTCCGTAGTTAGCAGTCCGATGTTAGTAATTCAATTTTAATGGTTCATTTTTAGGTGTTTAATAAACCCCCAATGAAATAAATAAAAACCCCCATCGTATATGTATTGGTCGAGATTAATCTTGACCCATGGTACCGGTGTTGTCAAATGACGTGTTGCGTACATAAAGTACCGGTGTTGTCAAATGACGTTTTGCGTACAATCATGGGATCTTATGATTAATCTTCTCGTATTGTTTACGGGTGATCCTGAACCATATAAAATTAAATTATGAGTACATATATATAAAATATCATGTTATTTTAAAAAGATGTGATTTATTTAATTTTCTCCAATTATTTTCGTAGCCAAACTAGTCTTAGATATCCGATCTCGTTTTGGTCATAGTTTCTTCGTTACAACTCCGTTTTTGTTGATTCAACTTGCCACTTCCTTGGATCGAGTCCCTCTTTAAGACTATGAACTGTAAATACCTTAGTTTGTATTCGAAATCACAGGTCATAGGTCAAACTTTAGTGAAACTTATGAAGTTAATCATTTTCCATCATGTAAACAACCTTAAATGATTATTTTTCTAAAAATACTTATACTTTGAGTTAAATCATGAAATTTTTATGTGTTATCATATTCATAGTAAAAATCATTTTTCCAGAAAATAAACCTCCAATTCAATGTTTAAGATGGTTTTTAATTATCCAACCCAAAACAGCCCCCGGTTGCACTCCGACGTCGTAAAAACAGTTTTTAAGGTGTTCTTTGAAAAACCAAGTTATACCTTGTTAAATTAGCATATTTTTAAGTTATATTACAGGTCTTGAAGTATTTTAAAAGTTAAGTTATAAGGATCTATTTAGTTTGCAAACAAGTTTGAAAACATTCAAACTATGTTCTTGTTGTTAAAATTTTATACCACAAAATAAGATAGCTATATATATATGAATCAAATAAGGTTATGAACATAGTTACTACCTCAAGTTCCTTGGACAAGGTTGCTGTAAAAGAGGAGTAAAAAGCTAGAACCAAAAGGGTGATGGAATTGAATGAAAGATTGGAAGTAAGTTTGTGTTCTTGGAAGGATTTCTTGAAGTGTTTTTGTAAGGTTTTCTTATGAGGTTTAAGTGTTGTTTTTGAAGCTAAATGATGGGGAAAATGCTTAGAGATGATCAAGTATGAAGTTAAGAGTATTTTGAGAGTGAAATGGAAGTGTAAGTATGAGAAAATGGGGTGAAGAAATGGTGTGCATGCATAAAAACGTTTTTAGGTTATAAAGGAAAAAAAATACCTAACTTTGTTTTCTTGCTAAATAATTCATGCTACTTGATAAATGGTTGGTTCCACATGTTTCTTAATCATTTAAGGCTGCTAAGGAGCAGATTTTTATTGGTATATACCAATAGTAAATACATCTAGAAGCTGCGTATGATACGGGTACATATACCCTAGGTATACGTATAGAAATCTTTGAGAAAACGGAACGAGGATTCAAATATAGCTATCTTTTGTAAATATACTTATATTGTTTTATGTATTTAAGTCTTTAAAAGTGATTAAATACATTACTTATACGATATATGTATAAACATTATAGGTCATAAGTATTTAAGTCAAATAACGTTACGTATGGTTATCGTTTTGAAAACTTAAGTTAGTAGTTTCAAAATATACTTATAACTTATTGTTATTAATACAAAATGAGATATTAAAACATTCTTAGATCATGTTAAATATGTATATATACATATATATACACAAACGTATAATTATCATATATTGTATAGTTCGTGATATCATCGGTCAAACTAGACGGTCAAACGTTGTGTAAAACTCTTTTCGAAAACATAAGTCTCAACAATTTGGATTGCTTATCATGTTGGTAAGGTTTAATTTATATAAATATTAATCTTATAAGTATAGAACGATCGAAAAAGTGCGGGTCATTACACCACGTACGAAAGACGATTCACAGAATTGTGCCTATTGTGTCCGGGAGCATTCGAAGATGAGGAAGAGAAGATCGACGCGTTTGTGAAAGGATTACCGGAAAGAATCCAAGAAGATATAAGTTCACACGAGCCCGCCTCCATACAACAGGCATGTAGAATGGCTCACAAACTAGTGAACCAGATTGAAGAAAGAATTAAAGAACAGACTGCTGAAGAGGCCAATGTGAAGCAAGTCAAAACAAAGTGGGAGGAAAACGGTGATAAGAATCACCAATACAACAACAACAATAATCGCAACAATTATCCCAACAATCGCAACATCAATCGCAACTACAACAAACGGCCCAACAACAACAACAACAATAACAACAACAACAGCAACTACAACAATCATCCCAACAACAATAATAACCGCAACAACAACAACAACAACAATCAGAAGCAGCTATGCCAAAGGTGTGAAAAGTATCACTCGGGGTTCTGCACCAAATTTTGCAACAAGTGTAAAAGAAATGGTCATAGCGCGGCGAAGTGTGAGGTCTACGGACCAGGGGTTAATAGAACGAAAGGAACAAATGGTGTCGGAACGAGTAATGGCGGATCAAGTAGTGTCGGAGCAAGTTATGCCAATGTAGTTTGTTATAAATGTGGAAAATCGGGCCACATTATTAGAAATTGCCCGAACCAGGAGAACACGAATGGACAAGGCCGCGGAAGAGTTTTCAATATTAATGTGGCAGAGGCACAAGAAGACCCAGAGCTTGTTACGGGTACGTTTCTTATTGACAATAAATCTGCTTAAGTTTTATTTGATTCGGGTGCGGATAGAAGCTATATGAGTAGAGATTTTTGTGCTAAATTAAGTTGTCCATTGACGCCTTTGGATAGTAAATTTTTACTCGAATTAGCAAATGGTAAATTAATTTCAGCAGATAATATATGTCAGAATCGAGAAATTAAACTGGTTAGTGAAACATTTAAGATTGATTTGATACCAGTAGAGTTAGGGAGTTTTGATGTGATAATCGGTATGGACTGGTTGAAAGAAGTGAAAGCAGAGATCGTTTGTTACAAAAATTCAATTCGCATTATACGAGAAAAAGGAAAACCCTTAATGGTGTACGGAGAAAAGGGCAACACGAAGCTACATCTTATTAGTAATTTGAAGGCACAAAAACTAATAAGAAAAGGTTACTATGCTGTTCTAGCACACGTCGAGAAAGTACAAACTGAAGAAAAGAGCATCAATGATGTTCCCATTGCAAAAGAATTTCCTGATGTATTTCCGAAAGAATTACCGGGATTACCCCCACATCGATCCGTTGAATTTCAAATAGATCTTGTACCAGGAGCTGCACCAATAGCTCGTGCTCCTTACAGACTCGCACCCAGCGAGATGAAAGAACTGTAAAGCCAATTACAAGAACTTTTAGAGCATGGTTTCATTCGACCAAGCACATCACTGTGGGGAGCTCCTATTTTGTTTGTCAAGAAGAAAGATGGTACATTCAGGTGGTGTATCGACTACCAAGAGTTGAACAAACTTACCATCAAGAACCGCTACCCACTACCGAGAATCGACGACTTATTTGATCAACTACAAGGCTCGTCTGTTTTTTCAAAGATTTACTTACGTTCCGGGTATCATCAAATGCGGGTGAAAGAAGATGATATTCCAAAGACTGCTTTCAAAACACGTTACGGTCATTACGAGTTTATGGTCATGCCATTTGGTTTAACTAATGCACCAGCTGTGTTCATGGACCTTATGAACCGAGTGTGTGGACCATACCTTGACAAGTTTGTCATTGTTTTCATTGATGACATACTTATTTACTCAAAGAATGACCAAGAACACGGTGAACATTTGAGAAAGGTGTTAGAAGTATTGAGGAAGGAAGAATTATACGCTAAGTTTTCAAAGTGTGCATTTTGGTTGGAAGAAGTTCAATTCCTCGGTCACATAGAAAACAAAGAAGGTATTAAGGTGGATCCGGCAAAGATAGAAACTGTTGAAAAGTGGGAAACCCCGAAAACTCTGAAACACATACGCCAGTTTTTAGGACTAACTGGTTACTACAGAAGGTTCATCCAAGACTTTTCCAGAATAGCAAAACCCTTGACTGCATTAACGCATAAAGGGAAGAAATTTGAATGGAATGATGAACAAGAGAAAGCGTTTCAGTTATTGAAGAAAAAGCTAACTACGGCACCTATATTGTCATTGCCTGAAGGGAATGATGATTTTGTGATTTATTATGACGCATCAAAGCAAGGTCTCGGTTGTGTATTAATGCAACGAACGAAGGTGATTGCTTATGCGTCTAGACAATTGAAGATTCACGAACAAAATTATACGACGCATGATTTGGAATTAGGCGCGGTTGTTTTTTGCATTAAAGACTTGGAGGCACTACTTATATGGGGTCAAAAGTATTATATATACCGACCACAAAAGTCTTCAACACATATTTAATCAGAAACAACTGAATATGAGGCAGCGTAGGTGGATTGAATTGTTGAATGATTACGACTTTGAGATTCGTTACCACCCGGGAAAGGCAAATGTGGTAGCCGATGCCTTGAGCAGGAAGGACAGAGAACCCATTCGAGTAAAATCTATGAATATAATGATTCATAATAACCTTACTACTCAAATAAAGGAGGCGCAACAAGGAGTTTTAAAAGAGGGAAATTTAAAGGATGAAATACCCAAGGGATCGGAGAAGCATCTTAATATTCGGGAAGACGGAACCCGGTATAGGGCTGAAAGGATTTGGGTACCAAAATTTGGAGATATGAGAGAAATGGTACTTAGAGAAGCTCATAAAACCAGATACTCAATACATCCTGGAACGGGAAAGATGTACAAGGATCTCAAGAAACATTTTTGGTGGCCGGGTATGAAAGCCGATGTTGCTAAATATGTAGGAGAATGTTTGACGTGTTCTAGGGTCAAAGCTGAGCATCAGAAACCATCAGGTCTACTTCAACAACCCGAAATCCTGGAATGGAAATGGAAAAACATTACCATGGATTTCATCACTAAATTGCCAAGGACTGCAAGTGGTTTTGATACTATTTGGGTAATAGTTGATCGTCTCACCAAATCAGCACACTTCCTGCCAATAAGAAAAGATGACAAGATGGAGAAGTTAGCACGACTGTATTTGAAGGAAGTCGTCTCCAGACATGGAATACCAATCTCTATTATCTCTGATAGGGATGGTAGATTTATTTCAAGATTCTGGCAGACATTACAGCAAGCATTAGGAACTCGTCTAGACATGAGTACTGCCTATAATCCACAAACTGATGGGCAGAGCGAAAGGACGATACAAACGCTTGAAGACATGCTACGAGCATGTGTTATTGATTTCGGAAATAGTTGGGATCGACATCTACCGTTAGCAGAATTTTCCTATAACAACAGCTACCATTCAAGCATTGAGATGGCGCCGTTTGAAGCACTTTATGGTAGAAAGTGCAGGTCTCCGATTTGTTGGAGTGAAGTGGGGGATAGACAAATTACGGGTCCGGAGATTATACAAGAAACTACCGAGAAGATCATCCAAATTCAACAACGGTTGAAAACCGCCCAAAGTCGACAAAAGAGCTACGCTGACATTAAAAGAAAAGATATAGAATTTGAAATTGGAGAGATGGTCATGCTTAAAGTTGCACCTTGGAAAGGCGTTGTTCGATTTGGTAAACGAGGGTAATTAAATCCAAGGTATATTAGACCATTCAAGATTATTGATCGTGTCGGACCAGTAGCTTACCGACTTGAGTTACCTCAACAACTCGCGGCTGTACATAACACTTTCCACGTCTCGAATCTGAAGAAATGTTTTGCTAAAGAAGATCTCACTATTCCGTTAGATGAAATCCAAATCAACGAAAAACTTCAATTCATCGAAGAACCCGTCGAAATAATGGATCGTGAGGTTAAAAGACTTAAGCAAAACAAGATACCAATTGTTAAGGTTCGATGGAATGCTCGTAGAGGACCCGAGTTCACCTGGGAGTGTGAAGATCAGATGAAGAAGAAATACCCGCATCTATTTCCAGAAGATTCATCAACACCTTCAACAGCTTAAAATTTCGGGACGAAATTTATTTAACGGGTAGGTACTGTAGTGACCCGAGCTTTTCCATGTTTATATATATTAATTGAGATTGATATTTACATGATTAAATGTTTCCAACATGTTAAGCAATCAAACTTGTTAAGACTTGATTAATTGAAATATGTTTCATATAGACAATTGACCACCCAAGTTGACCGGCGATTCACGAACGTTAAAACTTGTAAAAACGACATGACGATATATATATGGATATACATATGGTTAACATGAGATTATGATAAGTAATTATCTCCATAAGTATATTAACAATGAGTTATATACATATAAACAAGACTACTAACTTAAGGATTTCGAAACGAGACATATATGTAACGATTATCGTTGTAACGACATTTAAATGTATATATATCATATTAAGATATATTAATATATCATAATATCATGATAATATAATAATTTAACATCTCATTAGATATAATAAACAATGGGTTAACAACATTAATTGAGATCGTTAACTTAAAGGTTTCAAAACAACACTTACATGTAACGACTAACGATGACTTAACGACTCAGTTAAAATGTATATACATGTAGTGTATTTAGATGTATTAAAATACTTTTGTAAGACTTCAAGACATATATCAAAACACTCATACTTAACGAAAATGGTTACAGTTACTTTCCCATTCTTTTCTTTCATCAAGAATTCTAGTCGTATTCTTACCCGTATTATACACAGCTTCAAAATGTACTTACTATGGGTATATACCAATAGGAACTAGCATGGGATTCCACTCTTGATTATGTCATGTATGACTAATCAATTTTAACTTCTACCATGAGCTAGTCAACTAACTAGAACTCCTTTTAACCCCACTCACCACTCACCAATTACCACTCATCATTCACTCCATTTCACTTCCAATTCTCTTTCTAATTCTCTCTCAACACACACACACTATTATGAACGTATTTTTCCAGTAGTTAATCATCATCTTCATCAAAAATCACTTCAAGAATCAAGCTATAATCATCATAGGAAGAACACTTCAAGAACACTTCAAAAATCCCTTCAAGTTTACGAATTTACTTCCAAGCTTTCTAATCCATTCCAAGTAATCATCTAAGATCAAGAAACCTTTGTTATATACTGTAGGTTATCTTTCTTATTCAAGGTAATATTCATATTCAAACTTTGATTCAATTTCTATAACTATAAACTATCTTAATTCGAGTAAAAATCTTACTTGAACTTGTTTTTGTGTCATGATCCTACTTCAAGAACTTTCAAGCCATCCAAGATCCTTTGAAGCTAGATCATTTCTTGTCACTTCCACTAGGTTTACCTACTAAACTTGAGGTAGTAATGATGTTCATAACATCATTCGATTCATATATATAAAACTATCTTATTCGAAGGTTTAAACTCGTAATCACTAGAACATAGTTTAGTTAATTCTAAACTTGTTCGCAAACAAAAGTTAATCCTTCTAACTTGACTTTTAAAATTAACTAAACACATGTTCTATATCTATATGATATGCTAACTTAATGATTTAAAACCTGGAAACACGAAAAACACCGTA
Organism: Rutidosis leptorrhynchoides; assembly: GCF_046630445.1. Taxonomy (NCBI): domain Eukaryota; kingdom Viridiplantae; phylum Streptophyta; class Magnoliopsida; order Asterales; family Asteraceae; genus Rutidosis; species Rutidosis leptorrhynchoides. Next base: position 571,559,876 of record NC_092334.1, read on the forward strand.
AAACCGGATTTACGCCGTCGTAGTAACACCGCGGGCTGTTTTGGGTTAGTTAATTAAAAACTATGATAAACTTTGATTTAAAAGTTGTTATTCTGAGAAAATGATTTTTATTATGAACATGAAACTATATCCAAAAATTATGGTTAAACTCAAAGTGGAAGTATGTTTTCTAAAATGGTCATCTCGACGTCGTTCTTTCGACTGAAATGACTACCTTTACAAAAATGACTTGTAACTTACTTTTCCGACTATAAACCTATACTTTTTCTTTTTAGATTCATAAAATAGAGTTCAATATAAAACCATAGCAATTTGATTCACTCAAAACGGATTTAAAATGAAGAAGTTATGGGTAAAACAAGATTGGAAAATTTTTCTCATTTTAGCTACGTGAAAATTGGTAACAAATCTATTCCAACCATAACTTAATCAACTTGTATTGTATATTATTTAATCTTCAGATACCATAGACACGTATACAATGTTTCGACCTATCATGTCGACACATCTATATATATTTCGGAACAACATAGACACTCTATATGTGAATGTTGGAGTTAGCTATACAGGGTTGAGGTTGATTCCAAAATATATATAGTTTGAGTTGTGATCAATACTGAGATACGTATACACTGGGTCGTGGATTGATTCAAGATAATATTTATCGATTTATTTCTGTACATCTAACTGTGGACAACTAGTTGTAGGTTACTAACGAGGACAGATGACTTAATAAACTTAAAACATTAAAATATATTAAAAGTGTTGTAAATATATTTTGAACATACTTTAATATACATGTATATATTGTTATAGGTTCGTGAATCAACAGTGGCCAAGTCTTACTTCTCGACGAAGTAAAAATCTGTGAAAGTGAGTTATATTCCCACTTTTAAAATCTAATATTTTTGGGATGAGAATACATGCAGGTTTTATAAATGATTTACAAAATAGACACAAGTACGTGAAACTACATTCTATGGTTGAATTATCGAAATCGAATATGTCCCTTTTTATTAAGTCTGGTAATCTAAGAATTAGGGAACAGACACCCTAATTGACACGAATCCTAAAGATAGATCTATTGGGCCTAACAAACCCCATCCAAAGTACCGGATGCTTTAGTACTTCGAAATTTATATCATATTCGAAGGGTGTCCCGGAATGATGGGGATATTCTTATATATGCATCTTGTTAATGTCGGTTACCAGGTGTTCACCATATGAATGATTTTTATCTCTATGTATGGGGTGTGTATTGAAATATGAAATCTTGTGGTCTATTATTATGATTTGATATATATAGGTTAAACCTATAACTCACCAACATTTTTGTTGACGTTTTAAGCATGTTTATTCTCAGGTGATTATTAAGAGCTTCCGCTGTCGCATACTTAAATAAGGACGAGATTTGGAGTCCATGCTTGTATGATATTGTGTAAAAACTGCATTCAAGAAACTTATTTTGTTGTAACATATTTGTATTGTAAACCATTATGTAATGGTCGTGTGTAAACAGGATATTTTAGATTATCATTATTTGATAATCTACGTAAAGCTTTTTAAACCTTTATTTATGAAATAAAGGTTATGGTTTATTTTAAAAATGAATGCAGTCTTTGAAAAACGTCTCATATAGAGGTCAAAACCTCGCAACGAAATCAATTAATATGGAACGTTTTTAATCAATAAGAACGGGACATTTCACGTGGTACATCTTATTGGCACCGGGGTGAATCGAATATCTTGATTTATGGGCTTCGTCTAAAATAAGGCTTCGCAAGTCCCCATAACTAGGCACCCAAATTCTTCCGGCGAAATATCGGAGTCCGGATTCTTTAACTTCGAATCGAGAGGTGAGGACGTTCTAGTGTTCGAGAGAGATGTTTTCATCCTTGAGAGCCTCGTCTTGGGCTACACGAATTTGACTATTGAGGTTGGTGTGAATGGTGATGTTTAAAGCTCGGACACGAAGAGGCACCGCTCTTTCCTTGATTTATCGGCTACTACGTTTGCCTTCCCGGGATGGTAACGAAGCTCACAATCATAATCGTTTAAAGTTTCAATCCACCGTCGTCGTCTCATGTTTAGTTGCTTTTGATCGAAGATGTGTTAAAGGCTTTTGTGATCGGTGAAGATGGTACTTTTGGTTCCATAAAGATAGTGTCTCCACATTTTAAGTGCGAAGACAACGGCTCCGAGTTCGAGATCATGTGTCGTGTAGTTTCGTTCATGAATTTTGAGTTGTCGAGAGGCATAAGCAATGACTTTCTTTCGTTGCATCAATACACACCCAAAATCATGTTTCGAGGCATCGCAATATACGACAAAATCGTCATTGCCTTCGGGAAGTGACAAGATAGGAGCGGTGGTTAGCTTTGTTTTCAAGATTTGAAATGCGGATTCTTGTTCGGTCGCCCAAATGAATTTCTTTCCCTTGTGAGTTAACGCGGTTAGAGGACGAGCAACCAAAGAGAAATCCTTGATGAATCTACGATAGTATCCGGTGAGACAAATTGACAAATGTGAGTAGGAGTAGTAGGAGTCTCCCATTTACTAATGGCTTCGATTTTTGTTAGATCGACTTTAATACCTTGATCACTTACAACTTGACCAAGAAATTGAACTTCTTTCAACCAAAATTCACACTTGGAGAATTTGACATAGAGTCGTTATTGTCTCAAGAGTTCGAGCACAAGTCAGAGATGTTGTTCGTGCTCTTCTTCGCTTTTAGAATAGACCAAGATGTCATCGATGAACACAATAACGAATTTATCGAGATACGGTTTGCACACGCAGTTCATAAGATACATGAACACCGCCGGTGCGTTAGTGAGACCAAATGGCATAACAAGAAATTCATAAGTTCGGAAAGCGGTTTTGGAGACATCTTCCCCCTTAACCTTTAATTGATGATAACCCGAGTGGAGATCGATTTTCGAATATTCACAAGACCCTTGTAGTTGATCAAAGAGGTCATCGATGCGAGGAAGAGGATATCGGTTCTTAACCGTCAATTTGTTTAGTTCACGATAATCAATGCACATTCGTAGGGATCCGTCTTTCTTTTTAACAAACAAAATCGGAGCGCCCCATGGTGAATGGCTAGGTTGGATAAAACCACGGTCAAGTAGTTCTTGGATTTCACTTTGCAATTCTTACATTTTAGATGGAGCAAGTCTATATGGTGCACGTGCTACGGGTGAGGCTCCCGGAATTAGATCGATTTGGAATTCAACCAGTCGATGAGGTGGAAGACCCGGCAATTCGTCGGGAAATACATCGGAATAGTCACTAATAATTGGCACATCATCGATGTACTTCTCATTGGACTCGACTTTCTTAACGTGAGCAAGGATCGCAAAACAACCCTTACGGAGTAGTTTTCTAACTTTAATGCACGAAACGAGGTTGAGTCCGGTGCAAATCTTATCGCCATAAACAATCAAAGGTTCACCATTCTCGATAGGAATTCGGATTGCGTTAAGATCACAAAGGATGTGAGATTTTGTTTTGGCTAACCAATTCATAACGATTATTACATCGAAGCTTCCTAGTTCCATGGGTATCAAGTCAATTTCAAACTCATTACCCAAAATGTTTAACGTACACCCCCGGTAATATGTGTCGGCACTCAATAGTTTCCCGTTGGCCACTTCAATGGTATAAGTTGTATCTAATGAAAGTGGTGGAGTGTTAAAAGAATGAATCAAAGTCTTGGATACAAAACTCTTATCGGCACCCGAATCGAATAAACAAGTAACATAAGTGTTGTTGAGAAGAAACGTACCCGTGACTAATTCATTGTCATCTCGGGCTTCCTCGGTGTTGATGTTGAAAGCTCGGCCGCACGTATTGGGGTTATCTTTCTTCTTCGGGCATGCATTTCTATAATGGCCCATTTGGCCACATTCGTAACAAGTGCCCGTCTTTGGTACATTGGGCCCCTTTCGAGCGATGGGGGCGACACTTTTACATTCGTTGGCCTTATGACCAACTCCTTGGCAGCAATGGCAAATTAGCTTGCCACATTCACCAAAGTGATGCTTGTTGCATTTGTTGCAAAGAGGTAGGTTTCCGGCATAACCCTTCTTGCCGTTGGAGGTGAAAGGCTTTTTGGCAAAGTTGTTGTTGCTTGATTGGGGGGATTCCCATTTTCTTTTGTTGTTACCCGACTTATCCTCAGCTTTGGGTGCCGGCACTACAATTTCGTCCACCGTTTCTATCAATTTGCGGGCCATGTTCAGAGCTTCTTGATGATTAGTGGGCTTGGATGACATTACCCCATGTTTGATGCTCTTTGGAAGACCATCAATGTAAAGTTCAACCCTTAAAGCTTCGGGGTTCACAAGGTTTGGGCACATCAAGGCTAGTTCGGAAAATCGTTGATTATAGGCCTTGAGATCATTTCCGACCGCTTTCAAAGTTCTTAGCTCTTGTTCGAGCCTTCGGGTTTCTTCATGAGGGAAATATTCGACGATCATCTTTTCCATTAAGTCGGCCCAAGAGAGGACGTGAGCTTCATTGGTACCCATCGATTGTACATAGGTGTTCCACCATGTGAGGGTGACACCGGCGAAAGTGTGAGTGGAGTATTTGACCTTATCTTGGTCCCGACAACCGCTTATGCTAAAGACGGCCTCCGTTTGTTCGAACCATCGAGTGAGAGTAACCAGTCCCCCGGTCCCATCAAAAGTATGAGGTTTGCACCCCATGAAAGCTTTATAGGAGCACCCTTCGCTTGAGTTACCGGCCCCTTGATTGTTGTGGTTGTTGTTATTGTTGTTGTTGGAGGAGTGACCGGCCATGGCCGCATCCACGGAGGTGGCTATCATTCGTTGTAAAGCTTGTTCGGGAGTCTCATGGCGTGGCACACGACGAGGAGGCATTGTTCCTTCAAAACACAAGAATACCGTTGATTAGTATTTTCAATAATACTAATCATGATATGGAATAAGGATAGAGAAAAATTTTCCTTGACTCGCCTTAAATTCTTTGTGTCATAATGTAGGAACGTTCGTATGAGTCACCGTAATATAATCTCGGAAATTATATTACCCTAATTCATATGTGCATTCGACATTATTTCACTAAGTCAATGTGGCGCGTCAATCAAATTAAACAACGTGATATTAAGATGAAATAAGAGTAGATATGAGTAGAAATGTTCGAGTATAAATGCACAAGTAGTCAAGTAATTCCTACTTCAAGTCTATATGCCGGTTGTAGTCTAGACTCACTAATGTACCCTATGACTCGGGGTTGACACCAATGAACTCTAAATCCCTACAACCAATGCTCTGATACCATCTGTAGCGACCCGACAAAATCATCATTGATGGCGCCATCTACTTAGGTCCCGTTACGTGGTCATAAGTCTTTAAAACAATGTTTGACCAAAAGTATGTCGCATTCATTTCAAAAGTAAAGATGTTTCAAGGTTTACAAAGTAGTTCGACAACTAGTTACATAGCAAAGTTTAAAGTACAATTGAAACATATGCGACACAATTTAAAAGTAGCCAAAAGACGCTCCACGTATGCATGTATACTCGACATCCAAGCAAGTATCAAAAGTAATGAGCGGAAGCATGTATCACAAAACGTTCAAGGACCTGAGAAAAACATAGAAATCTGTCAACGAAAACGTTGGTGAAATCATAGGTTTAAATAAGTAAGTACAAGTGAACCACAAGATTTGTAACATTGATATATTAGTAATACATTCCAAAAGTTAATATTCACGAGCACCCAATTATCAATGCTTAACATTCCTGTTGAGTCCCCAAAATAATTAAGGATTTAATTATGACAAAACTGTAATTTATTTGCACTAAAGTGTTATGTGCAGTCAGCACAAGTTTGTTTATGTATAGACAGCAGATATAGCTGTGTCGAGTGTTTAGTTTGCTGCTCAGTCTACCAGCACAAGGTAGACAGTGTTCTTCAATCAGCACAGGATGTGTACTCAGCAATTCAAGAACATGAAGTGGCTCAGCAATGAAGAACCAGCACAGCTAGAATGCAGCTCACTACACAAGACAGCTATGCTCTATTATAAGCATAGTAGTTTCCCGAGTGGTATACATCAATGGTACTATTCAACAGAAGTCAAAGACAAAGTTGAACAGAAAAGGACACCCGTCAGCGGCTGACAAGTGACCTTACAAGACCATGTGGGAATGCAGAAGGTTAACGCATGTGCAGACATGGGTTATACTTTGTCATCACCTAGGGAACACAACATTCTATTTGTTTAATCAAATAGTGGTGCCAAACCTAATTGGGGTGTTCCTGCAAATAGCCACCAAAGAGGAAAGAAGAGAGCATGCTCTCTAATATAGTTGTCTTCACAAGTACAGACATCCTATGTACCAGTGGACAATAGAACCATTACACGGTTAATAGGATTACTGTAAATTGTTGTATCCACTATTGTAACAACTAGTGGTGTGGGTTTATTTTATAGAGTCAAAACATGTAATAGCTGTTAGTTTACCTCTTAGCTATAATCTAGGTAATCTGTATCAACCAACTATCATTCCGCCAAGGATAGTTGTGATTCTTTGTGATTTAATCAATAAATAATAACTGTTGAAAATTACCTGTGACTCTATTTATTTGGTTGTTTGAATACTAATCAAGTTTAACTGTTTAGTTAATTGAAAAGAAATTGTATTCACCCCCCCCCCCCCTCTACAATACTCCTGTTGTTATCAAGGGACCAACAACTGGTATCAGAGCTTCAGTCTTGATAATTAATATCTTGGATTTGAATTCTCTCATGGCTGCATATTCTAATACAGCTTACCTTGAAAATGGCTCATCCAATAGACCACCCAAATTTGATGAAGATGTGTATGAAACTTGGAAGGCAAGATTCATGCTTCACCTTGAGTCTATTGACCCACTCATGCCTGGTATTGCCACAGATGGTCCATTTGTGCCTACTGAGACTATTGGTAGTGCACCAGCTACAGCTGACACTCATGCTGTTCCTGGCAGAGAGGTTATTCTCACTCCTTCTAGATGGGATGCTGAGGATAAACGTCGTGTTGGACTTGACCCTAAGATCAGAACCTTGTTAGCTATAACTTTGCCTAACCCACTGTTCAAACTGATTAAGGGAAAAGAAAATGCCAAGCTTATGTTGGACTATCTAGATGTTACCTATGAGGGTATGGGAGAAGTTAGGCAGAACAGAATGATTGCTTTAAAACGAGAATATGAAATGTTATTTGCCTACAAGAACGAAACCCTTAAGCAAACCTTCATTAGGTTTAACTCCTTGATTGCTGACCTGATCACTCTGAATGTCACCTATACTGAGTTTGAACAAGTTAACAAATTCATAGATTCACTGGCCACTAAATGGAAATCTGTTACTGACCCCTTAAGAACCACTCAGACCCTAAAGAACTTTAACATGTCTTCTCTCTACAGTTCACTTTGGAACCATGAGAAGGCAGAGGCTAAATTTGAACTTAACTTAAAAGAAAACTTTAGGTATGCCCCCACCACTTCAAAATCTTCTAAGACAAATGATACTGCTCTTATTACTGCTGCTAAAAAGAAAGCTCAAAAGGCTTTACTGGTTCAAAAGTTGCTGGCAGAAGAAGAGTCAGCTGGGAGTGATGTGGATAGTGGTACTGGGTCTGAAGAAAGCAGTGATGGTGAAAGTGATGCAGAATGGTTTGCTGAAGGTATGGCTTTGCTGGCTAGGCAGTTCAAAAGGTTCAATCGTAATAGAACCAGCAAGTCATACAAAGGGAGTAAGAAATCGAGTGCTAGGTATAGCAGCAAGTCAGTCAAGGGTCCTAAATCTGAGTGTTATAATTGTGGAAAGGTTGGACATTTTGCTGCTGAATGCATGTCCAGGAAACCTTCAACTTCACATGCTAACTCTTTCTCAAAAGCTGACAAGTACAAAAACAAGTACAAAGCTATGAAAGCTCAGATGAAGGAAAGTGCTAAGACTGATAAGAAGGGTAAAAAGCCTGAAAAGGTTCTAGTTGCTGAGCATCATGATTGGGATGAAACCAGCTCATCGTCTACCTCTGATATGAAATGTCCCGTTCTTATTGATTTAAAACGTTCCATATTAATTGATTTCGTTGCGAGGTTGTGACCTCTATATGAGACATTTTTCAAAGACTGCATTCATTTTTAAAACAAACCATAACCTTTATTTCATAAATAAAGGTTTAAAAAGCTTTACGTAGATTATTAAATAATGATAATCTAAAATATCATGTTTACACACGACCATTACATAATGGTTTACAATCAGAATATGTTACATCGAAATCAGTTTCTTGAATGCAGTTTTTACACAATATCATACAAACATGGACTCCAAATCTTGTCCTTATTTTAGTATGTAACAGTGGAAGCTCTTAGTATTCACCTGAGAATAAACATGCTTTAAACATCAACAAAAATGTTGGTGAGTTATAGGTTTAACCTATATATATCAAATCGTAACAATAGACCACAAGATTTCATATTTCAATACACATCCCATACATAGAGATAAAAATCATTCATATGGTGAACACCTGGTAACCGACATTAACAAGATGCATATATAAGAATATCCCCATCATTCTGGGACACCCTTCGGATATGATATAAATTTCGAAGTACTAAAGCATCTGGTACTTTGGATGGGGTTTGTTAGGCCCAATAGATCTATCTTTAGGATTCGCGTCAATTAGGGTGTCTGTTCCCTAATTCTTAGATTACCAGACTTAATAAAAAAGGGCATATTCGATTTCGATAATTCAACCATAGAATGTAGTTTTACGTACTTGTGTCTATTTTGTAAATCATTTATAAAACCTGCATGTATTCTCATCCCAAAAATATTAGATTTTAAAAGTGGGACTATAACTCACTTTCACAGATTTTTTTACTTCGTCGGGAAGTAAGACTTGGCCACTGGTCGATTCACGAACCTATAACAATATATACATAAATATATCAAAGTATGTTCAAAATATATTTACAACACTTTTAACATATTTTGATGTTTTAAGTTTATTAAGTCAGCTGTCCTCGTTAGTAACCTACAACTAGTTGTCTACAGTTAGATGTACAGAAATAAATCGATAAATATTATCTTGAATCAATCCACGACCCAGTGTATACGTATCTCAATATTGATCACAACTCAAACTATATATATTTTGGAATCAACCTCAACCCTGTATAGCTAACTCCAACATTCACATATGGAGTGTTTATGGTTGTTCCGAAATATATATAGATGTGTCGACATGATAGGTCGAAACATTGTATATGTGTCTATGGTATCTCAAGATTACATAATATACAATACAAGTTGATTAAGTTATGGTTGGAATAGATTTGTTACCAATTTTCACGTAGCTAAAATGAGAAAAATTATCCAATCTTGTTTTACCCATAACTTCTTCATTTTAAATCCGTTTTGAGTAAATCAAATTGCTATGGTTTCATATTCAACTCTATTTTATGAATCTAAACATAAAAAGTATAGATTTATAGCCGGAAAAATAAGTTATAAGTCGTTTTTGTAAAGATAGTCATTTCAGTTGAAAGAACGACGTCTAGATGACCATTTTAGAAAACATACTTCCACTTTGAGTTTAACCATAATTTTTGGATATAGTTTCATGTTCATAATAAAAATCATTTTCCCAGAATAACAACTTTTAAATCAAAGTTTATCATAGTTTTTTTAATTAACTAACCCAAAACAGCCCGCGGTGTTACTATGACGGCGTAAATCCGGTTTTACGGTGTTTTTTCGTGTTTCCAGGTTTTAAATCATTAAGTTAGCATATCATATAGATATAGAACATGTGTTTAGTTGATTTTAAAAGTCAAGTTAGCAGGATTAACTTTTATTTGCTAACAAGTTTAGAATTAACTAAACTATGTTCTAGTGATTACAAGTTTAAACCTTCGAATAAGATAGCTTTATATGTATGAATAGAATGATGTCATGAACATCATTACTACCTCAAGTTCCTTGGATAAACCTACTGGAAATGAGAAAAATAGATCTAGTTTCAAAGAATCCTTGGATGGCTTGAAAGTTCTTAAAGCAGAATCATGACACGGAAACAATTTCAAGTAAGATTTCCACTCGAAATAAGATTGTTATAGTTATAGAAATTGAATTAAAGTTTGAATATGATTATTACCTTGTATTAGAAAGATAACCTACTGTAAGTAACAAAGGTTTCTTGATCTTGGATGATTACTTGGAATGGATTAAGAAAACTTGGAAGTAAACTTGCAATCTTGGAAGTATCCTTGATTTTATGAAACTAGAACATTTGGAATTTATGAAGAACACTTAGAACTTGAAGATAGAACTTGAGAGAGATCAATTAGATGAAGAAAATTGAAGAATGAAAGTGTTTGTAGGTGTTTTTGGTCGTTGGTGTATGGATTAGATATAAAGGATATGTAATTTTGTTTTCATGTAAATAAGTCATGAATGATTACTCATATTTTTGTAATTTTATGAGATATTTTATGCTAGTTGCCAAATGATGGTTCCCACATGTGTTAGGTGACTCACATGGGCTGCTAAGAGCTGATCATTGGATTGTATATACCAATAGTACATACATCTAAAAGCTGTGTATTGTACGAGTACGAATACGGGTGCATACGAGTAGAATTGTTGATGAAACTGAATGAGGATGTAATTGTAAGCATTTTTGTTAAGTAGAAGTATTTTGATAAGTGTCTTGAAGTCTTTCAAAAGTGTATGAATACATATTAAAACACTACATGTATATACATTTTAACTGAGTCGTTAAGTCATCGTTAGTCGTTACATGTAAATGTTGTTTTGAAACCTTTAGGTTAACGATCTTGTTGAATGTTGTTAACCCATTGTTTATTATAACAAATGAGATGTTAAATTGTTATATTATCATGATATTATGATATATAATATATCTTAGTATGATGTATATACAGTTAAATGTCGTTACAACGATAATCGTTACATATATGTCTCGTTTCGAAATCATTAAGTTAGTAGTCTTATTTTTACATATGTATTTCATTGTTAATACACTTAATAATACATTTACTTATCATTTAACATAATTAACCAAGTGTATCAATATCTTAATATGATTCATATGTACCTAGTAATACGTTGTTATAACGATAATCGTTATATATATCATTTTCAAGTTTCTTAAATTAATAGTCTCATTTTTATGTATATAACTCATTGTTAAAATACCTAATGAGATACATACTGTGACGACCCAGAAATTTTCGACCAAATTTAAACTTAACCTTTATATGTTTCCGACACGATAAGCAGAATTTGTAATGTTGAATCTCAAAAATTTTGGAACTACATTCATGTAATCAATTACCCTTTGACCGTGTTCGACGATTCATGAACAATTATGAGTATATAGATATGTATATATAATATATAATATTAACTGAAAACATTAACAAAGTATTAGATATATGATACTTTACATGAACGTATTTGTTTCGATATATTTATCGACAGAATTAAGAGATAATATCAAATGATTGAATTATCAGTTACATTATGATATGATTACGGGCCTATGTTATGAGGTCCACTGTGATTTAAGAAATCTATTCTTTTTGATAACATTCGGAAAATGGTAAAGTGATTTATAAATAAGAACAAATGTGTCAATTAACGGGAACTAGACAAGGGTTAGTGGAAATTCCTGTTTAATTTCCAAGGCATGTTTTATAATATTTTTCTCGTGACCTTGATAAGATAACTATGTTAACTTTCATTTTATTTAATATGAAAATAAGAACGTGGAGTATAAATAACTTAGATGTTGGATATCGACAAGTTAAGTAACTCGACATTTTTCATTAAGATGATTTCATACGTTTATTTAACCTTTGGACTTTATCTCATGCTTCACCAATAGACTGTAATTTAAAAACGGGAAACCTATTATGAATATATATAATTCTACTTTTCTAAAATATTTTATGATATAACGATTTCCATTATTTTAACCTTTTAACAAAATGATTCTTAAATATATTTAGTTTTGGAAAACAAAATTATCATATTTATTTGATTTAGTTTCAAAAGTACAAAAAATGTTTTCAGTTTAAAAAGAACTTTATTATTAAAACGTATATATCTTTTATAAATATCTAGAACCACTTTTGACAACTCATTACTTAACCAGTATGATAAAGATAACGATATTTATATTTTATTTTATTAAATATATATAATGATTTAAATTAATATATATTTATACGCTTATTATACGTATATAGTTTTATACTTTTACTATATTTTAACTTTACCTTTACTTTACTTTTACTTTACTTTAACTTTAATAATTTATACTTTAATAATTCACTTTAATAATTCATACTTTAATAATTCACTTTAATAATTCACTTTAATAATTCATACTTTAATAATTCACTTTAATAATGCATACTTTAATAATTCACTTTAATAATTCACTTTAATAATTAAAAAAAAATCTATTATAAATAGAATTGAATAGGTTTCATTATTTCATAGAAACTTGAAAATATATTTCTCTAAACTCTCTCAATCGAATTACATATATATATTTTCTTTGTATTATATCAAGATATTATTAGTATACATAAAATACTACGACGGAGTTATACTCAGACGATTTCAAAATAAGTTTTCAAACGGGATAGAGCTAAGAAAATTATGGGTTATAGCTATGGAGGTTATGGGTATTGATCGAGGGTATTGCTCGTGAGGTCAACCTAACGTTTATCATTTTCGTTGCGTCTACGTACTTTCCTGCAATATTGAATCACAATATTGATACGTTCGTGAATCCGAGACAAACCCTGCACTTGTTCAGTGCCATCATATACATAATTGCTACAAAATAAAGTATTGTGAGTTTCATTTGTTCCCTTTTTAATTGCTTTTGCAATATATATTTTTGGGCTGAGAATACATGCGTTGTTTTATAAATGTTTTACGAAGTAGGCACAAGTACTAAAACTAATTCTATGTGGGTTTAAACCAGAAATATACCCTTAGCTTGGTAACATTAAACTACTTGTCTATGTACGGTAGGCGCGAATCCTAAAGATAGATCTATTGGGCCTGACAAACCTCATCCTAACTATGGGATGCTTTAGTACTTCGAGATTATTTTAAACACACCTGATCTGGTGTACTTCAGAGGGTAAAACATGAATGTTAAGGCTTGTTACCGGGTGCCTACAACTTATAGAATACTTTTAAACACTTGCGAGTGTACAGATATTTATGGAAACTGAAATCTTGTGGTCTATTACTATTACAGAAATGATTGATTATGATAAACTAATGAAATCACCAACCTTTTGGTTGACACTTTAAAGCATGTTTATTCTCGGGTATTAAAGAAATCTTCCGCTGTGCATTAGCTCATTTTAAGGATATTACCTGGAGTCATTCATGTCATACTTTGAAAGTCGTTGCATTCGAGTCGTTGAGTTCATCAAGATTAATATTAAGTCAATTATAGTTGGATGTAATATGAAATGGTATGCATGCCGTCAATTTTTGATGTAAAGAAAGTTTGTCTTTTAAAAACGAATGCAATGTTTTTAAAACGTATCATATAGAGGTCAAATGCCTCGCGATGTAATCATATATTATTATATTCGTCCCTATGTATTGGGTCGGGTCGTTTCACATACTTATAATAAAATCATGTTAACTATATATATAACCATATATATGTCATCGTATAGTTTTTACAAGTTTTAACGTTCGTGAATCACCGGTCAACTTGGGTGGTCAATTGTCTATATGAAACCTATTTCAATTAATCAAGTCTTAACAAGTTTGATTGCTTAACATGTTGGAAACACTTAATCATGTAAATAACAATTTCATTTAATATATATATAAACATGGAAAAGTTCGGGTCACTACAGTACCTACCCGTTAAATATATTTCGTCCCGAAATTTTAAGCAGTTGGAGGTGTTGACGTATCTTCTGGAAATAAAAGCGGGTATTTCTTCTTCATCTGATCTTCTCGTTCCCAGGTGAACTCGGGTCCTCTACGAGCATTCCATCGAACCTTAACAATTGGTATCTTGTTTTGCTTAAGTCTTTTAACCTCACGATCCATTATTTCGACGGGTTCTTCGATAAATTGAAGTTTTTCGTTGATTTGGATTTCATCTAATGGAATAGTGAGATCTTCTTTAGCAAAACATTTCTTCAAATTCGAGACGTGGAAAGTGTTATGTACAGCCGTGAGTTGTTGAGGTAACTCAAGTCGGTAAGCTACTGGTCCGACACGATCAATAATCTTGAATGGTCCAATATACCTTGGATTTAATTTCCCTCATTTACCAAATCGAACAACGCCTTTCCAAGGTGCAACTTTAAGCATGACCATCTCTTCAATTTCAAATTCTATATCTTTTCTTTTTATGTCAGCGTAGCTCTTTTGTCGACTTTGGGCGGTTTTCAACCGTTGTTGAATTTGGATGATCTTCTCGGTAGTTTCTTGTATTATCTCCGGACCCGTAATCTGTCTATCCCCTACTTCACCCCAACAAATCGGAGACCTGCACTTTCTACCATAAAGTGCTTCAAACGGCGCCATCTCAATGCTTGAATGGTAGCTGTTGTTGTAGGAAAATTCTGCTAACGGTAGATGTCGATCCCAACTGTTTCCGAAATCAATAACACATGCTCGTAGCATGTCTTCAAGCGTTTGTATCGTCCTTTCGCTCTGCCCATCAGTTTGTGGATGATAGGCAGTACTCATGTCTAGACGAGTTCCTAATGCTTGCTGTAATGTCTGCCAGAATCTTGAAATAAATCTGCCATCCCTATCAGAGATAATAGAGATTGGTATTCCATGTCTGGAGATGACTTCCTTCAAATACAGTCGTGTTAACTTCTCCATCTTGTCATCTTCTCTTATTGGCAGGAAGTGTGCTGATTTGGTGAGACGGTCAACTATTACCCAAATAGTATCAAAACCACTTGCAGTCCTTGGCAATTTAATGATGAAATCCATGGTAATGTTTTCCCATTTTCAAAACCAGGTCTGCATTAGTGTGTCTAACTGATAAGTCATTAGGTTGCATTAGTGAGTCTGGACTTCGACCGTGTCTGCATGTCAAAATTTTGCTTATCATTTTGTGTCGAAAATCATCTACTTATCATATGTAGGAAATTACCTGCTTATCATCTTAAGTCTAAACGCGTCTTACTGAATTCATTGCATGAATGGTGTATAGACAAAATTCATATCTTAGCGTATTTGCTAATTCATATCTACGCGTATCTGTTACTGTAAACTTTGTCTGACATATTCCGTAAATCCCTCCGTAATCTATGAGATCTTTTGTTCTATATATGTGGATATTCTATATAATTAGAATACCACCCGATAGCCGAAAAATCATTTCATATCGAAAAATCCTTTATTCAATCATACGAAATGGAACTCGTCACTAGTTGAAGTCCCTCGCATTCCGATATGGAATACCACTCAAGCTCCGAAAGCAGTGTGACCGGAATGGATCAACCAATCAGTCATCATCTATTTTGGATGGATTGGGGATGGGTTCGTAGCCTCCTCAATCATTGGAGACAAGAAGAAGGTGATCCCTTCCATCCACCAAATTGCCCTCTTGACGATGAACCTGAAGCACTTACCTGCAAACCTTTTCGAGAAACCATTTTCTCTCTCATTTCCAGAGTATCTCGTCACGATTATATACTACATCAAATTCTAGATTTTATTTATCCGCTCGTCCGAACCGACAATCACCCCGATGTAATAGAAGAAGTCAACGAGCTTCGCACTCGGGTAGTGGCTTTGGAGAATACGGTACGAAGGTTACAAACACCATCAGCAGCATCAGTAGCATAACCAGTACCGTCAATAACATCAACATCGCAAGCCTCAATACCCTAAGCACCAGCAGCATCACCAGCATCAACGTTATCACCATCATCAGCATCAACATGATCATTACCACCACCAACAATCACTTCCGCATCACACGCCTCAATATCACCTTCCGTACCTCGAATATTAACATCACACACACCATAGATACCAAGAAGTACCAACAACAACAAACGATGAAGTATTGATTCATAACTTCATCGGAGAAACATTCTATGGTAATTATGTAATCTCTAAAGACATAGAGATTACCTATTTCTGCCTTAACCATAAATCAGATGAGTGGACAGAAATGATAAAAGGAAGAGTAGAAACTGAAATGTCCCGTTCTTATTGATTAAAAACGTTCCATATTAATTGATTTCGTTGCGAGGTTTTGACCTCTATATGAGACGTTTTTCAAAGACTGCATTCATTTTAAAACAAACCATAACCTTTATTTCATCAATAAAGGTTTAAAAAGCTTTACGTAGATTATCAAATAATGATAATCTAAAATATCCTGTTTACACACGACCATTACATAATGGTTTACAATACAAATATGTTACAACAAAATAAGTTTCTTGAATGCAGTTTTTACACAATATCATACAAGCATGGACTCCAAATCTCGTCCTTATTTAAGTATTCTACAGCGAAAGCTCTTAATAATCACCTGAGAATAAACATGCTTAAAACGTCAACAAAAATGTTGGTGAGTTATAGGTTTAACCTATATATATCAAATCATAATAATAGACCACAAGATTTCATATTTCAATACACATCCCATACATAGAGATAAAAATCATTCATATGGTGAACACCTGGTAACCGACATTAACAAGATGCATATATAAGAATATCCCCATCATTCCGGGACACCCTTCGGATATGATATAAATTTCGAAGTACTAAAGCATCCGGTACTTTGGATGGGGTTTGTTAAGCCCAATAGATCTATCTTTAGGATTCGCGTCAATTAGGGTGTCTGTTCCCTAATTCTTAGATTACCAGACTTAATAAAAAAGGGCATATTCGATTTCGATAATTCAACCATAGAATGTAGTTTCAGGTACTTGTGTCTATTTTGTAAATCATTTATAAAACCTGCATGTATTCTCATCCCAAAAATATTAGATTTTAAAAGTGGGACTATAACTCACTTTCACAGATTTTTACTTCGTCGGGAAGTAAGACTTGGCCACTGGTTGATTCACGAACCTATAACAATATATACATATATATCAAAGTATGTTCAAAATATATTTACAACACTTTTAATATATTTTGATGTTTTAAGTTTATTAAGTCAGCTATCCTCGTTAGTAACCTACAACTAGTTGTCCACAGTTAGATGTACAGAAATAAATCGATAAATATTATCTTGAATCAATCCACGACCCAGTGTATACGTATCTCAGTATTGATCACAACTCAAACTATATATATTTTGGAATCAACCTCAACCCTGTATAGCTAACTCCAACATTCACATATAGAGTGTCTATGGTTGTTCCGAAATATATATAGATGTGTCGACATGATAGGTCAAAACATTGTATACGTGTCTATGGTATCTCAAGATTACATAATATACAATACAAGTTGATTAAGTTATGGTTGGAATAAATTTGTTACCAATTTTCACGTAGCTAAAATGAGAAAAATTATCCAATCTTGTTTTACCCATAACTTCTTCATTTTAAATCCGTTTTGAGTGAATCAAATTGCTATGGTTTCATATTGAACTATATTTTATGAATCTAAGCAGAAAAAGTATAGGTTTATAGTCGGAAAAATAAGTTACAAGTTGTTTTTGTAAAGGTAGTCATTTCAGTCGAAAGAACGACGTCTAGATGACCATTTTAGAAAACATACTTCCACTTTGAGTTTAACCATAATTTTTGGATATAGTTTCATGTTCATAATAAAAATCATTTTCTCAGAATAACAACTTTTAAATCAAAGTTTATCATAGTTTTTAATTAACTAACCCAAAACAGCCCGCGGTGTTACTACGACGGCGTAAATCCGGTTTTACGGTGTTTTTGGTGTTTCCAGGTTTTAAATCATTAAGTTAGCATATCATATAGATATAGAACATGTGTTTAGTTGATTTTAAAAGTCAAGTTAGAAGGATTAACTTTTGTTTGCGAACAAGTTTAGAATTAACTAAACTATGTTCTAGTGATTACAAGTTTAAACCTTCGAATAAGATAGCTTTATATGTATGAATCGAATGATGTTATGATCATCATTACTACCTTAAGTTCCTTGGATAAACCTACTGGAAAAGAGAAAAATGGATCTAGCTTCAACGGATCCTTGGATGGCTCGAAGTTCTTGAAGCAGAATCATGACACGAAAACAAGTTCAAGTAAGATCATCACTTGAAATAAGATTGTTATAGTTATAGAAATTGAACCAAAGTTTGAATATGATTATTACCTTGTATTAGAATGATAACCTACTGTAAGAAACAAAGATTTCTTGAGGTTGGATGATCACCTTACAAGATTGGAAGTGAGCTAGCAAACTTGAAAGTATTCTTGATTTTATGAAACTAGAACTTTTGGAATTTATGAAGAACACTTAGAACTTGAAGATAGAAATTGAGAGAGATCAATTATATGAAGAAAATTGAAGAATGAAAGTGTTTGTAGGTGTTTTTGGTCGTTGGTGTATGGATTAGATATAAAGGATATGTAATTTTGTTTTCATGTAAATAAGTCATGAATGATTACTCATATTTTTTATAATTTTATGAGATATTTCATGCTAGTTGCCAAATGATGGATCCCACATGTGTTAGGTGACTCACATGGGCTGCTAAGAGCTGATCATTGGAGTATATATACCAATAGTACATACATCTAAAAGCTGTGTATTGTACGAGTACGAATACGGGTGCATACGAGTAGAATTGTTGATGAAACTGAACGAGGATGTAATTGTAAGCATTTTTGTTAAGTAGAAGTATTTTGATAAGTGTATTGAAGTCTTTCAAAAGTGTATAAATACATATTAAAACACTACATGTATATACATTTTAACTGAGTCGTTAAGTCATCGTTAGTCGTTACATGTAAGTGTTGTTTTGAAACCTTTAGGTTAACGATCTTGTTAAATGTTGTTAACCCAATGTTTATAATATCAAATGAGATTTTAAATTATTATATTATCATGATATTATCATGTATGAATATCTCTTAATATGATATATATACATTTAAATGTCGTTACAACGATAATCGTTACATATATGTCTCGTTTCGAAATCCTTAAGTTAGTAGTCTTGTTTATATGTATATAACTCATTGTTAATATACTTATGGAGATACTTACTTATCATAATCTCATGTTAACCATATGTATATCCATATATATATATCGTCATGTCATTTTTACAAGTTTTAACGTTCGTGAATCGCCGGTCAACTTGGGTGGTCAATTGTCTATATGAAACATATTTCAATTAATCAAGTCTTAACAAGTTTGATTGCTTAACATGTTGGAAACATTTAATCATGTAAATATCAATCTCAATTAATATATATAAACATGGAAAAGTTCGGGTCACTACAGAAACCCCGACAAGAATGATGCGTAAGGTACAAGCTAGACTTGTTTTACCAATAGCATCAGCAGTACCCTTAGCCTCACCAACACAGTCAGTGCTGTCAACATCATTAGAATCGTCAGCAACTTTAACATCACAAGCTCCACCAGTTCAAGAATCACCGTGGACATCATCAATAATGCGTATATTGAATCAACGAGTTATGAAGTATTAACTCATTCTTCTGAAGAATTTATATAAATATTTTATATATATGAATTCAGAAACCAAAATAAATCTTTTCGTACTAAGCTATTAAGTATGAATTGAAAAAGGGTAGATACTACTCGTTTAAATTCATACTACAAATATGCAATGATGTACGTCCTTCGTCAGCAACTTAATCATCGTTAACTACAATCCTTATTTCAATTCAATGAATTTCGTTTTATAATAAACCAAGTGTATTATTCAATAATATGTTTGATTTTACACTTTCATCTTCAATGTACTCGAAGCTTACTGGGAAACAACATTCATATCTTGCGAAGTTAGCAAGAGTTCAATGAGTATTAGCATGATTCACTAAGGAAATATATATAAGAATAAATAATGAAGTATTGATCCATAACTTCATTAATATTCTGTGAAGAATATGTGGTTCCTAATCATTTTAGAGATTACTTATTCTAGCTCAAACCGAAAATCAAATGAGTCTAATATTATATTGACTTATTAAATTCATGATTACATCTGAAGAAGATATATATGTACATATATTTTCATAAAGATTGTAATAAAATTCTCTGGTACAAAACATTACTTGTGAAATTTTTTTTAACAGGTAGGTAATACCCGAGAGATATATAAATTCACAATTAATATGTTACATTCTTCGAATCTGATTCAGCAAATCATCCATTATACTCCCTACTTTCACAACAATATACATTCTTTTATAGAAATCAAAACAACCATACTCATTCAAAAATCTAATTACATATTCTGATTTTGAAATCGCCGAATTCAATTCAAGTTATAACCGGTATCATCACTCTTAGATTCTTACATCTTTCAAAGCTATACTTTAACTTCAAAACTGTGTTAGAACATCGTATGTATATTAACGATTATAATCTGTGTTCAAGCCCTTCGAAATACCTGAAGACACTTCAAATAATGAACAATCGAGATGATGATCCAACCACATGTTATCCACAGTTACGTACCTGAAAAACTCTTGAAACCAAAGTCATAATTTAACATGTATCCATGTCAGACCTTTTGGCATTTACTAGCTAAAATAACTTTTCAATCCCTTCTAAAAATAGACAGTTTTGTCACAGCTCCAGCAAACCAACTTCAATTGTTCATTCGAATAAGCCTTATTATAATGATTACCCCTTCATCATTATTACCGAGGAACCTTTCATATCTCGCCACATTAGCAGTAAACTTATTAACAACTTCATTGATCCTTGACTTTCCGAAAAATCGTTATATTTATCAAAACCCCATCATTTACTCATCTGCATCTTGTAACGAGAATTGCCATACGAATCATCGGAAATTAGCAATCAGTATTTTGAAATCTCGCTGCATGTCTACGCCAACAATTATATGTGTATATCTTCTGGACTTATATACTTTGAATGTGAAGTTTCTGAAAAACACCCTAAACTGCGAACTAGTTCTCGAAATACTGATGAAGCAGCAAAAACTATAAACGACCTTAACAGTAAAAAGTTTGATGATAAAGAGTAGTGTGTTGGCAAAGCTCAGAAAAAGAGAAGATTTGGTACTGAAAAATACGGATTGAGCAAACC
This sequence comes from Rutidosis leptorrhynchoides, assembly GCF_046630445.1. NCBI lineage: Eukaryota > Viridiplantae > Streptophyta > Magnoliopsida > Asterales > Asteraceae > Rutidosis > Rutidosis leptorrhynchoides. The sequence continues at coordinate 571,581,206 of NC_092334.1, forward strand.
ATGAAGAAGGCTGTGGATAAATCACAAGGACGAAATCTACCTTCAAAGAATCCAAATGATTCCGTGTCTACTGAAGTCATTATCGAATACCTTGCTCCTGACTCTAAACCCTTACGGACAATATTCTTCATCATCCTCTGATATTAGAAATTTTAAGATATCATCGTATCTTTCATTATAAATATTCTCCATATTTCTGAAGATATTTCCATAATTATTTTTATCTGAAATCATTTACCTCTTCGTGCTGTCTGTATTACATCATAAAAGAAACTATTTTAGTTTCTAAATTCTGAAACTTTCGAATTTAAAATAGGAATATTTTTGAAGTAGTGTTGGGAACTGAAGCATGAACTAGTATAATATAATGACACTTGATCAATGTGATTATATTACAGTAAGTCATGCTGAGTTTCTAAATGGAACGTGATGATTCACAGATCATAACGTCATCATGTGCTATGTTACACGACTCTTGTATTCTCTTTAACCTCTAAAATATCAAGAAAATATTTCTTGATGATTCGGCCTTTTCCGAGGTATTCTAGTAATTTGACAAGTCAAGATCGTGCCATTACAATTTCCTTCTTAGAACATTAATAATGTTCATTCTGAAATTCATATATGTGAATTCTGGACCATTACAAGCGGTGCTTAATACCAAGAAGAAGAAACGAAAGGACAAAACTCCGAAATAGAAATTGGGGTATAAATCGCAGCAAATAAAAGAGAGCATTAATTGGGGATGACAATGATTATAGAAGACGGAAGTAGGGACATCGAAATATAAGGGAAGATATAAAACTCAACAATAACCCAGAAACTATAAACCGTATATATCGATGCATATAGCAATATAAAGACACGGGAGAACTAAAAACACTATAAAACCAAGAGTATAGTAGAAGTAAATAGATTCTTCTGGAGGTAGATGAAAAAGAAGAACGACAGATATGAAAGTGAGGAGTATATCGAGAATCAGCACTGGATGAAGCATATTGATGAATAATTTTAAAGTAAGAATTGAGGGAGAAAGAATAGAAGGTGTGAATTAAAAGGAAACGAAGGAGGTGGATTTATAGTGAAATATCCGACAGAAAAATCGAGATGAATCATCGCATTAAATCGAAGAGGATCATAATTTCCTTAATCACCGAAGAATCAAATCATATATAGATTACAAAGATTTTCTTTAATCTGGAGATCAACTGTGATGACGTCAAAAGATAAGATGAATCCCTATTTTCTCATTTCACTCTTTTACGATAGCTTCACTCATACGTTTCGAGTAATCGAATTATTTTATCCATATTTCTCAATCATGATAAAACCCTATGAAGCAACTTATATTCGTCATAATAACATTCTTATTGTTAGCCATGACGACCTCGATCAAATTTCGGGACGAAATTTCTTTAACGGGTAGGTACTGTGACGACCCGGAAATTTCCGACCAAATTTAAACTTAACCTTTATATGTTTCAGACACGATAAGCAGAATTTGTAATGTTGAATCTCAAAAAGTTTGGAACTACATTCATGTAATCAATTACCCTTTGACCGTGTTCGACGATTCACGAACAATTATGAGTATATAGATATGTATATATAATATATAATATTAACTGAAAACATTAACAAAGTATTAGATATATGATACTTTACATGAACGTATTTGTTTTGATATATTTATCGACAGAATTAAGAGATAATATCAAATGATTGAATTATCAGATACATTATGATATGATTACGGGCCTATGTTATGAGGTCCACTGTGATTTAAGAAATCTATTCTTTTTGATAACATTCGGAAAATGGTAAAGTGATTTATAAATAAGAACAAATGTGTCAATTAATGGGAACTAGACAAGGGTTAGTGGAAATTCCTGTTTAATTTCAAGGCATGTTTTATAATATTTTTCTCGTGACCTTGATAAGATAACTATGTTAACTTTCATTTTATTTAATATGAAAATAAGAACGTGGAGTGTAAATAACTTAGATGTTGGATATCGACAAGTTAAGTAACTCGACATTTTTCATTAAGATGATTTCATACGTTTATTTAACCTTTGGACTTTATCCCATGCTTCACCAATAGACTGTAATTTAAAAACTTGAAACCTATTATGAATATATATAATTCTACTTTTCTAAAATGTTTTATGATATAACGATTTCTATTATTTTAACCTTTTAACAAAATGATTCTTAAATATATTTAGTTTTGGAAAACAAAATTATCATATTTATTTGATTTAGTTTCAAAAGTACAAAAAACGTTTTCAGTTTAAAAAGAACTTTATTATTAAAACGTATATACCTTTTATAAATATCTAGAACCACTTTTGACAACTCATTACTTAACCAGTATGATAAAGATAACGATATTTATATTTTATTTTATTAAATATATAATGATTTAAATTAATATATATTTATACGCATATTATACGTATATAGTTTTATACTTTTACTATATTTTAACTTTACCTTTACTTTACTTTTACTTTACTTTAACTTTAATAATTTATACTTTAATAATTCACTTTAATAATTCATACTTTAATAATTCACTTTAATAATTCACTTTAATAATTCACTCTTTAATAATTCACTTTAATAATTCACTTTAATAATTCATACTTTAATAATTCACTTTAATAATTCATACTTTAATAATTCACTTTAATAATTCATACTTTAATAATTCACTTTAATAATTCAAAAAAAAAATCTATTATAAATAGAATTGAATAGGTTTCATTATTTCATAGAAACTTGAAAATATATTTCTCTAAACTCTCTCAATCGAATTACATATATATATATTTTCTTTGTATTATATCAATATATTGTTAGTATACATAAAATACTACGACGGAGTTATACTCAGACGATTTCAAAATAAGTTTTCAAACGGGATAGAGCTAAGGAAATTATGGGTTATAGCTATGGAGGTTATGGGTATTGATCGAGGGTATTGCTCGTGAGGTCAACCTAACGTTTATCATTTTCGTTGCGTCTACGTACTTTCCTGCAATATTGAATCACAATATTGATACGTTCGTGAATCCGAGACAAACCCTGCACTTGTTCAGTGCCGTCATATACATAATTGCTACGAAATACAGTATTGTGAGTTTTATTTGCTCCCTTTTTAATTGCTTTTGCAATATATATTTTTGGGCTGAAAATACATGCGCTGTTTTATAAATATTTTACGAAGTAGGCACAAGTACTAAAACTAATTCTATGTGGGTTTAAACCAGAAATATACCCTTAGCTTGGTAACATTAAACTACTTGTCTATGTACGGTAGGCGCGAATCCTAAAGATAGATCTATTGGGCCTGACAAACCTCATCCTAACTATGGGATGCTTTAGTACTTCGAGATTATTTTAAACACACCTGATCTGGTGTACTTCAGAGGGTAAAACATGAATGTTAAGGCTTGTTACCGGGTGCCTACAACTTATAGAATACTTTTAAACACTTGCGAGTGTACAGATATTTATGGAAACGGAAATCTTGTGGTCTATTACTATTACAGAAATGATTGATTATGATAAACTAATGAACTCACCAACCTTTTGGTTGACACTTTAAAGCATGTTTATTCTCAGGTATTAAAGAAATCTTCCGCTGTGCATTAGCTCATTTTAAGGATATTACCTGGAGTCACTCATGTCATACTTTGAAAGACGTTGCATTCGAGTCGTTGAGTTCATCAAGATTAATATTAAGTCAATTATAGTTGGATGTAATATGAAATGGTATGCATGCCGTCAATTTTTGATGTAAAGAAAGTTTGTCTTTTAAAAACGAATGCAATGTTTGTAAAACGTATCATATAGAGGTCAAATGCCTCGCGATGTAATCATATATTATTATATTCGTCCCTATGGATTGGGTCGGGTCGTTTCACATACTTATAATAAAATTATGTTAACTATATATATAACCATATATATGTCATCGTATAGTTTTTACAAGTTTTAACGTTCGTGAATCACCGGTCAACTTGGGTGGTCAATTGTCTATATGAAACCTATTTCAATTAATCAAGTCTTAACGAGTTTGATTGCTTAACATGTTGGAAACACTTAATCATGTAAATAACAATTTCATTTAATATATATATAAACATGGAAAAGTTCGGGTCACTACAGTACCTACCCGTTAAATATATTTCGTCCCGAAATTTTAAGCAGTTGGAGGTGTTGACGTATCTTCTGGAAATAAATGCGGGTATTTCTTCTTCATCTGATCTTCTCGTTCCCAGGTGAACTCAGGTCCTCTAAGAGCATTCCATCGAACCTTAACAATTGGTATCTTGTTTTGCTTAAGTCTTTTAACCTCACGATCCATTATTTCGACGGGTTCTTCGATAAATTGAAGTTTTTTGTTGATTTGGATTTCATCTAACGGAATAGTGAGATCTTCTTTAGCAAAACATTTCTTCAAATTCGAGACGTGGAAAGTGTTATGTACAGCCGTGAGTTGTTGAGGTAACTCAAGTCGGTAAGCTACTGGTCCGACACGATCAATAATCTTGAATGGTCCAATATACCTTGGATTTAATTTCCCTCATTTACCAAATCGAACAACGCCTTTCCAAGGTGCAACTTTAAGCATGACCATCTCTCCAATTTCAAATTCTATATCTTTTCTTTTAATGTCAGCGTAGCTCTTTTGTCGACTTTGGGCGGTTTTCAACCGTTGTTGAATTTGGATGATCTTCTCGGTAGTTTCTTGTATTATCTCCGGACCCGTAATCTGTCTATCCCCTACTTCACCCCAACAAATCGGAGACCTGCACTTTCTACCATAAAGTGCTTCAAACGGCGCCATCTCAATGCTTGAATGGTAGCTGTTGTTGTAGGAAAATTCTGCTAACGGTAGATGTCGATCCCAACTGTTTCCGAAATCAATAACACGGGCTCGTAGCATGTCTTCAAGCGTTTGTATCGTCCTTTCGCTCTGCCCATCAGTTTGTGGATGATAGGCAGTACTCATGTCTAGATGAGTTCCTAATGCTTGATGTAATGTCTGCCAGAATCTTGAAATAAATCTGCCATCCCTATCAGAGATAATAGAGATTGGTATTCCATGTCTGGAGATGACTTCCTTCAAATACAGTCGTACTAACTTCTCCATCTTGTCATCTTCTCTTATTGGCAGGAAGTGTGCTGATTTGGTGAGACGATCAACTATTACCCAAATAGTATCAAAACCACTTGCAGTCCTTGGCAATTTAATGATGAAATCCATGGTAATGTTTTCCCATTTTCATTCTGGGATTTCGGGTTGTTGAAGTATACCTGATGCTTTCTGATGCTCAGCTTTGACCTTAGAACACGTCAAACATTCTTCTACGTATTTAACAACATCGGCTTTCATACCCGGCCACCAAAAATATTTCTTGAGATCCTTGTACATCTTCCCTGTTCCAGGATGTATTGAGTATCTGGTTTTATGAGCTTCTCTAAGTACCATTTCTCTCATATCTCCAAATTTTGGTACCCAAATCCTTTCAGCCCTATACCGGGTTCCGTCTTCCCGAATATTAAGATGCTTCTCCGATCCTTTGGGTATTTCATCCTTTAAATTTCCCTCTTTAAAAACTCCTTGTTGCGCCTCCTTTATTTGAGTAGTAAGGTTAGTGTGAATCATTATATTCATAGATTTTACTCGAATGGGTTCTCTGTCCTTTCTGCTCAAGGCTTCGGCTACCACATTTGCCTTCCCTGGGTGGTAACGAATCTCAAAGTCGTAATCATTCAACAATTCAATCCACCTACGCTGCCTCATATTCAGTTGTTTCTGATTAAATATGTGTTGAAGACTTTTGTGGTCGGTATATATAATACTTTTGACCCCATATAAGTAGTGCCTCCAAGTCTTTAATGCAAAAACAACCGCACCTAATTCCAAATCATGCGTCGTATAATTTTGCTCATGAATCTTCAATTGTCTAGACGCATAAGCAATCACCTTCGTTCGTTGCATTAATACACAACCGAGACCTTGCTTTGATGCGTCACAATAAATCACAAAATCATCATTCCCTTTAGGCAATGACAATATAGGTGCCGTAGTTAGCTTTTTCTTCAATAACTGAAACGCTTTCTCTTGTTCATTCTTCCATTCAAATTTTTTCCCTTTATGCGTTAATGCAGTCAAGGGTTTTGCTATTCTGGAAAAGTCTTGGATGAACCTTCTGTAGTAACCAGCTAGTCCTAAAAACTGGCGTATGTGTTTCGGAGTTTTCGGGGTTTCCCACTTTTCAACAGTTTCTATCTTTGCCGGATCCACCTTAATACCTTTTTTGTTCACTATGTGACCGAGGAATTGAACTTCTTCCAACCAAAATGCACACTTTGAAAATTTAGCGTATAATTCTTCCTTCCTCAATACTTCTAACACCTTTCTCAAATGTTCACCGTATTCTTGGTCATTCTTTGAGTAAATAAGTATGTCATCAATGAAAACAATGACAAACTTGTCAAGGTATTGTCCACACACTCGGTTCATAAGGTCCATGAACACAGCTGGTGCATTAGTTAAACCAAACAGCATGACCATAAACTCGTAATGACTGTAACGTGTTCTGAAAGCAGTCTTTGGAATATCATCTTCTTTCACCCGCATTTGATGATACTCGGAACGTAAGTCAATCTTTGAATAAACAGACGAGCCTTGTAGTTGATCAAATAAGTCATCGATTCTCAGTAGTGGGTAGCGGTTCTTGATGGTAAGTTTGTTCAACTCTCGGTAGTCGATACACAACCTGAATGTACCATCTTTCTTCTTGACAAACAAAACAGGAGCTCCCCACGGTGATGTGCTTGGTCGAATGAAACCACGCTCTAAAAGTTCTTATAATTGGCTTTGCAGTTCTTTCATCTCGCTGGGTGCGAGTCTGTAAGGAGCACGAGCTATTGGTGCAGCTCCTGGTACAAGATCTATTTGAAATTCAACGGATCGATGTGGGGGTAATCCCGGTAATTCTTTCGGAAATACATTGGGAAATTCTTTTGCGACGGGAACATCATTGATGCTCTTTTCTTCAGTTTGTACTTTCTCGACGTGTGCTAGAACAGCATAGCAACCTTTTCTTATTAGTTTTTGTGCCTTCAAATTACTAATAAGATGTAGCTTCATGTTGCCCTTTTCTCCGTACACCATTAAGGGTTTTCCTTTTTCTCGTATAATGCGAATTGCATTTTTGTAACAAGCGATCTCTGCTTTCACTTCTTTCAACCAGTCCATACCGATTATCACATCAAAACTCCCTAACTCTACTGGTATCAAGTCAATCTTAAATGTTTCGCTAACCAGTTTAATTTCTCGATTCCGACATATATTATCTGCTGAAATTAATTTACCATTTGCTAATTCGAGTAAAAATTTACTATCCAACGGCGTCAATGGACAACTTAATTTAGCACAAAAATCTCTACTCATATAGCTTCTATCCGCACCCGAATCAAATAAAACGTAAGAAGATTTATTGTCAATAAGAAACGTAACCGTAACAAGCTCCGGGTCTTCCTATGCCTCTGCCGCATTAATATTGAAAACTCTTCCGCGGCCTTGTCCATTCGTGTTCTCCTGGTTCGGGCAATTTCTAATAATGTGGCCCGTTTTTCCACATTTATAACAAACTACATTGGCATAACTTGCTCCGACACTACTTGCTCCGCCATTACTCGTTCCGACACCATTTGTTCCTTTTGTTCTGTTAACCCCTGGTCCGTAGACCTCATACTTCACCGCGCTATGACCATTTCTTTTACACTTGTTGCAAAATTTGGTGCAGAACCCCGAGTGATACTTTTCACACCTTTGGCATAGCTGCTTCTGATTGTTGTTATTGTTGCGGTTGTTATTGTTGTTGGGATGATTGTTGTAGTTGCTGCTGTTGTTGTTGTTGTTGTTATTGTTGGGCCGTTTGTTGTAGTTGCGATTGATGTTGCGATTGTTGGGATAATTGTTGCGATTATTATTGTAATTGCTGTTGTTGTTGTATTGGTGATTCTTATCATTGTTTTCCTCCCACTTTCTTTTGACTTGCTTCACATTGGCCTCTTCAGCCGTCTGTTCTTTAATTCTTTCCTCAATCTGGTTCACTAGTTTGTGAGCCATTCTACATGCCTGTTGTATGGAGGCGGGCTCGTGTGAACTTATATCTTCTTGGATTCTTTCCGGTAACCCTTTCATAAACGCGTCGATCTTCTCTTCCTCATCTTCGAACACTCCCGGACACAATAGGCACAATTCTGTGAATCGTCTTTCGTACGTGGTTATATCAAATCCTTGGGTTCGTAACCCTCTAAGTTCTGTCTTGAGCTTATTAACCTCGGTTCTGGGACGGTACTTCTCGTTCATCAAGTGCTTGAATGCTGACCACGGTAGTGCGTACGCATCATCTTGTCCCACTTGCTCTAGATAGGTATTCCACCATGTTAAGCAGAACCTGTGAAGGTATGCGTAGCGTACTTCACTTTGTCCTCTTCAGTACACTTACTTATGGCAAACACCGATTCGACCTTCTCGGTCCACCGTTTCAATCCGATCGGTCCTTCGGTTCCATCAAATTCCAAAGGTTTGCAGGCAGTGAATTCTTTGTAGGTGCATCCTACACGATTTCATGTACTGCTAGATCCAAGGTTATTGTTGGTATGTAGCGCAGCCTGTACTGCGGCTATGTTTGAAGCTAGAAAAGTACGGAATTCCTCTTCATTCATATTCACAGTGTGTCGAGTAGTCGGTGCCATTTCCTTCAAAATAGTCAAATGGAACAAGTTAATCATACAGAATATTAAGAGTAGTTAATAGTATTTCGTAGCATAATATGAACTCATTTATAAAAGCTTTTTCTTCATATTAGCGCTTTATAAGTTTAAATTCGGGTAGTACCTACCCGTTAAGTTCATACTTAGTAGCTAATATACAATTCAACTACTACAATTCTATATGAAAAACTGATTATAATAATATTTCGCATTCAAACTTTTATACAATATTTTACAAACTTACAATACCGCTTATTTTACATAAAGCATGAAATATAGCACACAATAACTTTGATACAAGATAGTTGTGAAGATAATTCTAGCTAGAACACAAGTCGTTCAGTAAAGGCAATAAAGACACGTAATTCATACGTCCAGAAACAAGTAATGCAATCTGGTTTTACTAGGACTACTTCCCATCCTTGGTCTTGTGGAACATAATCGTTATGGCCGTTGATAAGACAGCATGTTGTAACGTCGTCAAAGGGACGAGGGTTACGTAATGACCAACAGTCTCGTAATAACCTAAAAACCTCATTTCTTACCCCAATTACCGACTCCGTCACTTGTGGGAACGTTTTGTTTAATAGCTGTAGCCCGATGTTCTTTTTCTCACTTTGGTGAGAAGCGAACATTACTAACCCGTAAGCATAGCATGCTTCTTTATGTTGCATGTTAGCCGCTTTTTCTAAATCATGAAGTCCTATATTCAGATACATTGAGTCAAAATAATTTCTTAACCCGTTGCGTAAAATAGCATTTGGGTTCCCCGCAATATATGCGTCAAAGTAAACACATCGTAACTTATGGGTTTCCCAATGTGATATCCCTCATCTTTCAAACGAAAGTCTCTTATAAACCAAGACATTCTTGGAACGTTCTTCGAATGTCTTACAAACTGATCTCGCCTTAAATAGTTGTGCCTAGGAATTCTGACCGACTCTAGACAAGATTTCATCAATCATGTCTCCGGGTAGGTCTCTTAAAATATTGGGTTGTCTATCCATTTTGTGTTTTTAAACTGTAAAATAGACAAGAGTTAGATTCATAAAAAAATACTTATTAATACAAGCAATTTTTTACATATATCATAAAGCATAAGCACACTATATTACATATATTACACCACACGAATACAACTATCTTATTCCGACTCGCTCGTTTCTTCTTCTTCGGTTTTGGTTCGTTTTGCCAAGTTTCTAGGGATATATGATGTTCCCCTAATACTAGCTGTCGTTTTCCACAACGGTTTAGAAAAACATGGTGGTTTAAAGGTTCCCGGGTCATTGTTACAACTTAAGGACTTCGGGGGTTGACGATACATATAAAGTTCATCGGGGTTGGAATTAGATTTCTCTATTTTTATGCCCTTTCTCTTATTATTTTCTTTTGCTTTTTTTAAATTCAGTTGGGGTAATTTCTATAACATCATCGGAATTCTCGTCGGAATCCGATTCATCGGAGAATTGGTAATCCTCCCAATATTTTGCTTCCTTGGCGGAAACACCATTGACCATAATTAACCTTGGTCGGTTGGTTGAGGATTTTCTTTTACTTAACCATTTTATTATTTCCCCCACCGGTTCTATTTCCTCCTCCGGTTCCTCCTCTTTGAGTTCTGATTCTTTTTCCGGTTCTGATTCTTCTTCCGGTTCCTCTTCGGGAACTTGTGAATTAGTCCAATATATATTCGACTCTTCGTTATTATTAGGTGAGTCAATGGGATTTGTTCTAGAGGTAGACATCTATCACACAATATCAAACATGTTAAGAGATTAATATATCACATAATATATACATGTTAATAATATATAGTTTCCAACAAAAATTTTAAGCAATCACTTTTAAAGAAAACACGGTCGAAGTCCAGACTCACTAATGCATCCTAACAAACTCGATAAGACACACTAATGCAAATTTTCTGGTTCTCTAAGACCAACGCTCAGATACCAACTGAAATGTCCCGTTCTTATTGATTTAAAACGTTCCATATTAATTGATTTCGTTGCGAGGTTTTGACCTCTATATGAGACGTTTTTCAAAGATTGCATTCATATTTAAAACAAACCATAACCTTTATTTCATAAATAAAGGTTTAAAAACCTTTACGTAGATTATCAAATAATGATAATCTAATATATCATGTTTACACACGACCATTACATAATGGTTTACAATACAAATATGTTACATCGAATTCAGTTTCTTGAATGCAGTTTTTACACAATATCATACAAGCATGGACTCCAAATCTTGTCCTTATTTTAGTATGCAACAGCGGAAGCTCTTAGTATTCACCTGAGAATAAACATGCTTTAAACGTCAACAAAAATGTTGGTGAGTTATAGGTTTAACCTATATATATCAAATCGTAACAATAGACCACAAGATTTCATATTTCAATACACATCCCATACATAGAGATAAAAATCATTCATATGGTGAACACCTGGTAACCGACATTAACAAGATGCATATATAAGAATATCCCCATCATTCCGGGACACCCTTCGGATATGATATAAATTTCGAAGTACTAAAGCATCCGGTACTTTGGATGGGGTTTGTTAGGCCCAATAGATCTATCTTTAGGATTCGCGTCAATTAGGGTGTCTGTTCCCTAATTATTAGATTACCAGACTTAATAAAAAAGGGGCATATTCGATTTCGATAATTCAACCATAGAATGTATTTTCACGTACTTGTGTCTATTTTGTAAATCATTTATAAAACCTGCATGTATTCTCATCCCAAAAATATTAGATTTTAAAAGTGGGACTATAACTCACTTTCACAGATTTTTTTACTTCGTCGGGAAGTAAGACTTGGCCACTGGTTGATTCACGAACCTATAACAATATATACATATATATCAAAGTATGTTCAAAATATATTTATAACACTTTTAATATATTTTGATGTTTTAAGTTTATTAAGTCAGCTGTCCTCGTTAGTAACCTACAACTAGTTGTCTACAGTTAGATGTACAGAAATAAATCGATAAATATTATCTTGAATCAATCCACGACCCAGTGTATACGTATCTCAGTATTGATCACAACTCAAACTACATATATTTTGAAATCAACCTCAACCCTGTATAGCTAACTCCAACATTCACATATAGAGTGTCTATGGTTGTTCCGAAATATATATAGATGTGTCGACATGTGAAAGGATCCAAAACTAATCATCCGAACGATGTCCATATTGATTATAAACGAATTACAATAGTTGATAACATCGCGAGGTACTTGCCCTCTATATGATACATTTTACAAACGTTGCATTTATTCTTAAAAGGCAATCTATAGTTACATCCAGAATTGACATATTCGCCTGACATTTCATAATATTCAAATGACCTAAACCGCAATTTACTTAATAATAGTCTCTATGAACTTCAATGACTCGAATGCAACGCCTTATGATATAGGTCCTTAATGGCCTCAAGTAGTATCCTTAGTACGAGCTAATGCACAGCGGAAGACTTAATTCATACCTGAGAATAACATGCTTTAAAATGTCAACATAAAGTTGGTGAGATATATAGGTTTGATGCTAGCAGCGTTATAACAATGGACCACAAGATTTCATATGTAAACATTTTAATAAAAATATTCTAAGTGATTGAGCACTTGGTAACCATACTTAACATTTTCACGTCGCATATTCCCTTTAATATGAAATCTTACTACACCGTACCAAGTGTAGTCACAAAACGAAGTACTGTGCAACCGTTGAATACTGGTCGTCCAGTCCGGTTGGGGTTGTCAGGCCCGATAGATCTATCAACAGGATTCGCGTTTACAATACCGCTGTAAATATTAGTTACCAAGCTACAGGGAAGTATGCCAGTGGTACAACTCAACGTAGAATATATTTTTCAGTTACTTGTGTCCATAATGTAAAACATAAAATACATGTATTCTCATCCCGAAATATTTAGAGTTTAAAAGTGGGACTATATACTCACTGTTGTCTTGAAGATATGTAATTTGACTCGGTCTCCGATTGATATCACGAACCTATCCATATATAATATATCAATATGTTTTCATTTTAAACAAACGTTACATATATATATATATATATACTTGTTATACTTTTAATACTTTGAATATTTCCTTAGTCCGAAGTTAGCATTTCTTTGTTAGTAACTCAATTTTAATGGTTCATTTTTAGATGTTTAATATACCCGCAATGAAATAAATAAAACCCCCAACGAAATAAATAAAACCCCATCGTATATGTATTGGTCGAGATTAATCTTGACCCATGGTACCGGTGTTGTCAAATGACGTGTTGCGTACATAAAGTACCGGTGTTGTCAAATGACGTGTTGCGTACAATCATGGGATCTTATGATTAATCTTCTCGTATTGTTTACGGGTGATCCTGAACCATATAAAATTGAATTATAAGTACATATATATAAAATATCATGTTATCTTTAGAAATATGTGATTTATATCATTTTTTTCCAATTGATCCCGTAGTTGAAATGATCTAGGATAACCAATTTTGTTTCGGTCATAGTTTCTTCGTTACAAATCCGTTTTCGTTGATTCAAATTGCCATCTTCTTGGATCGAGTTCTTCTTTAAGACTATGAACTGTAAATACCTTGGTTTGTATTCAAAATCATACGGCATAAGTGAAACATTAGTGAAACATATGAAGTTAAACATTTTCCTTTATGTAAACAATCTTAAATGATTATTTTTCTAAAAATACTTATACTTTGAATTAAATCATGAAATTTTTATGTGTTATCATATTCATATTAAAAATCATTTTTCCAGAACATAAACCTTCAATTCAAAGTTTAAGATGGTTTTTAATTATCCAATCCAAAACAGTCCCCGGTTGCACTCCGACGTCGTAAAAACAGTTTTTAAGGTATTCTTTGAAAAACCAAGTTATACCTTGTTAAATTAGCATATACATAAGTTATATTATAGGTCTTGAAGTATTTTAAAAGTTAAGTTAGAAGGATCTATTTAGTTTGCAAACAAGTTTGAAAACTTTCAAACTATGTTCTTGTTGTTAAACTTTTATACCACAAAATATGATAGCTATATATATATGAATCGAATAAGGTTATGAACATAGATTCTACCTCAAGTTCCTTGGATAAGGTTGCTGTAAAAGAGGATTAAAAAGCTAGAACCAAAAGGGTGATGGAAGTGGATGAAAGATTGGAAGTAAGTTTGTGTTCTTGGAAGGATTTCTTGAAGTGTTTTTGTATGGTTTTCTTATGGTGTTTAAGTAAGGTTTTTGAAGCTATATCTTTATGGAACTTTGCTGGATTGTTGAAGGTGTTTAAGGGTTATAAGTGTGTGTGTTTTAGCTAGGAGATTGAAGTAGTAAATGAATCAAAAATGATGATACATATATACTCCTAAAAATGTGATCTTTAAGGATAACATGACAAAATTTTAGTTTGTAATCTTATGTATTTGTCAAACAATAATACAAAAGCAATTACCTTATACTTAGGGTAGTAACAAGGGCTGGTTAGGTGGTGATTTGATGTGTATATACCAATAGTAAATACGTATAGAAGCTAGGTATGATACGAGTACAAATACTCTAGATATACGTATAGAGATTTTGTGAAAAATGGAATGAGGATTCAAATATAGCTATCTTTTGTGAATACACTTATATTGTTTTATGTATTTAAGTCTTTAAAAGTGATTAAATACATTACTTATACGATATATGTATAAACATTATAGGTCATAAGTATTTAAGTCAAATAACGTTACGTATGGTTATCGTTTTGAAAACTTAAGTTAGTAGTTTCAAAATATACTTATAACTTATTGTTATTAATACAAAATGAGATATTAAAACATTCTTAAATCATGTTAAATATGTATATATACATATATATACACAAACGTATAATTATCATATATTGTATAGTTCGTGATATCATCGGTCAAACTAGACGGTCAAACATTGTGTAAAACTCTTTTCGGAAATATAAATCTCGAAAATTTGGATTTATTATCATGTTGGTAAGGTTTAATTTATGTAAATATTAATCTTATAAGTATAGAATGATCGAAAAAGTGCGGGTCAACTTTAGGGTTTTTGCTTATCGTGTCGGAACCACATAGAGATTAGAGTTTAAATTTGGTCGGAAATTTCCGGGTCGTTACAGTACCCATCCGTTAAAGAAATTTCGTCCTCGAAATTTGGTAGAGGTTGTCATAAACAACAATAGGAATGTTTTCATGACGAATATGAGGTAATAATGAAATTTTATCATCATTGAAAGATTTAGATAAAACGATTTGGTTATGTGAGACGCACGAGCGAAGCTATCACAAAAGAGTGAAATGAGTAAATATAGATTTGTTGTAACCGATGACGTGATTATGATCGATTTTCGGGATTTAAGGGTTTTAAAGAAAATCTTATGTAATAAGATTTAGTTTTGCGGCGATCAGGATCTTCTTTGATTTAACGCAGCAATCTGTTTTAATTTCTTTGTCGAATATTTCACTATAAATTTACCTCCTTCCCTTTCTTTCTTCCCACATCTTCTATTCTTTCTCTTTAGTTCCTACTTTAAGACATTCGCTAATATGCTCCATCCCATTCTAATCCTTGTTATATTTCTAACTTTCATATCTTTCATTCTTCTTTTTCATCTATCACCAGAAGAATCTATTCTCTTTTATCCTTTCCTTGGAATTATAATGTTTTTAATTCTCCCGTGCCTTTACGTTGCAATACGTATTGATATGCACGGTTTGTAGTTTCGGGGTTGTTGTTAGGTTTTATACCTTCCCTTATATTTCGATGTTCCTACTCTCGTCCCTTAAAATCATTGTCATCCACAGTTAATGCTCTCTCTTATTTGCTGTGGTTTATGTTCCTATTTCTATTCTGAGGTTTTGTCCCTTCGTTTCTTCTTCCCAACCTTGAGCCAAGCGAACAATGGTCCGAAATTCGTAGGTAGGAAATTTGGAATGAACCTAGCTATTGGTTTTAGAATGAAATTGTAATGGCACGATCTTGATTCGTTAAATTACTCGAATATTCCGGAAAAATAGAACTATCAAGGTGATACGTTCTAATATGTTTGGAGACTTGATAGAATGTAAGAGCCGTGTAACATGGCACATGATGACGGTATTGTGAATCATCACATTCCATTAGAAACTTAACATGAGTTACTGTAATATAATGTAGTTGATCAAGTTTCATTATATTATACTAATTCATGCATCAGTTCCCAACACTACTTCAAATTATTTATATTTTAATCTCGGAGGTTTCAGAATTTAGAAATTTACACAGTTTCTTTTATATTGTAACGCAGATGTTACGGAGAGATAAATGATCGCAGATAGGAATAGTTGTAAAAATATCTCCAGAAATATGAAAAATATGTATAACGAATGATATGAAGATATCTTATAATATCTAAGATAAGATGATGATGAAAAATATCATCTGGGCAAGGTTTTG